>NW_009726788.1:0-14135 GCF_000703405.1 Apaloderma vittatum
CCTGAATTGTTCTATGATTCTATGAAACTGTGGGATGGGAACATGTGGCAGGCCTGTCTGGGTCAGCTTTGCTCTCCCAAAGCTCAGGAACCACCCTGCAGCAGTGCCGCGGGGGGCTGCTGCCTTTCTCTGCCCGGGAGTAAGTTTCTTGCAGTTGACAACAAACTCTGCGGGCTGAAACATGAGTCAGGAAAGTAAGACGTGAGGTTCTTATCACAAAAAAGTTTGTCATCAGCAGGTTCCTGGAGGGAGGGCAGCAGATCTGCAATTGTTCACCCAACTCAAGTGCAGAGATCCTGCTCCTTTGCAAAGTGTATAGACTTTTGCATGAGAAACTCTTGTAAGAGGAGTAATTATTGAAAAAAGAGAGCCTCCTAACTAAAAGGAAAGGAAAGAAAAGAATAAGTATGTATGACACCTCCTAGGGCACATCAATCAGAGCAGACCAGTGAAAGATAACAAGCTGGATAAACTCTTTGCAGGAGCCGCCAGTTATTTATCTAAATTGCATTGTTGAGAAACACTCCCCCTGTTTTCAAAGGACAGATGAAAGCAAGATTCCTGTGATGTCTCTTCCCCTGATCCCTTCTCATACCTCCCCATCCCTCTGGGAGTTACTCTCTGCTCTGGCAGCTCAGAGGCTTTCTGATCACCAGCCCAACCTAACACAGATAATCATCTTCCCTCGAGACCAGATTTCCCGCTTTGGTAATGCTCTGGCCTCTGCTTTGGGAATGACCAGCTAATCTGAGATCCAAACACAACTGTTTGCCTTTTTAACCAGCCTTGCACTGGACTTATACTGCTTTGGGTGTAGGAGGCTGTGGGGAATACACTCACTGCATCATCCTCTTCTTTGGGTTGCAGAACTGTGCTTCATTCACCCATCCCTTAGACCAAGAATGTTTCACCAACTGATTTAATTACATGAAGCTTATGTAGGAGTTACAGAAGGATTATCTGGGTTTTATCATGGTTATTATGGAAAATGATTATATTGTTACTATTACAGAGTTACAAGAAGTAAAGAGGAATCACAGGAAACTTGGCAAGAGCTCATTAGCAGAGTGGTGCAGTCTGCAGGAGCTAATTAAAAATGCCTATACCTCGTAATAACCATTTATCTCATCACAGCCTCCATTCCGTATGTCTCTTTCTCTGAATAGAGTGAGAAGGAATGTTCTCTTCTCACAGGTGAATGTGTATATAGCAATGCATACTGAGCACTGTATTACAAATGGGTTTGTCTGGGGATATGCAGCCACGAGCTTTGTTCTTACCTGCCTGAGCTGTGGGCTGACTGTTCTTGCCTTGCACACAAGGGCACCTGAGATGTTCAGGGACCTCCTAGAGCAGCTTCAAGAAGTATCTCGGCCAACTATGCCAGGCTGAACGCGAGAAGATGGAGACAGATGGAGGAGATATTGGTTGGGGAAACATGAAACTGGTATTAAACCAGCATAATAACACAAGCATTTGCTTTTACTGTGTTCAAAGTCTTACAGAAATCATCGGTACTTCTGGTGTCTCTGTTTCCAGCAGTATGTTCATTTGAATCACTTACTAGGAGGGCAGGATTTTCTCAGACAATGCCTATATCTCTTCTGTAGGATTGCTCCTTCTGCATGCTTTCAAAGCAAACAAAAAAAATGACACAGCTCCTGGTTAATCTCTGTTATCTGGAAAGAAGAAATCAAGGTGAAATTCAGTTTGTCAACAGGGATATGAATGCTGACAGGAGACGGATCAGAAGAGGCAAACACTAGCTGTAGCATTGCCCGACAAGTCATTTCTCACACTCACAGCACCTGGATGCGGATGGATATTCTCGAGATGATATTTGATGAACTTGTTTTCTTTTGGCATTTGGATTCAAGAGGTCTGTAGGAAAAGCAGAGAAATAAATCCACAGAGCCAGGATGGTTGCAATACCATTTTTTGTTCTGTTCTGTGGTACCAGCCAGCATGGAGGAGACCAGAGCCAAGAACCAGAGCCAGCCTGCCTCATTCTCTGGGGAAAAGAGAGTACTTATATTTCTTAATCCGTCCCAAAATATCAGTTTCTTGGAAACAATTTCCTTGTCATGTTTAATCTTTGCACACATTTTCAGTAAAGCAGATGGAGTGGAAGCTGAATAACGAAATCTTTGAGCGTGCTACAGCTGAAGTCAGAGGTAAAATCAGCCTCAGCAGTTCTGAGATTGTGCTTCTCACACCAGCAAGGAGCAAGTTCGAAGTCCATTGGCCTCCAATGCAACCCAAGTGATCCTCAGTCCTCCTCCAAGACACTGCTCCCCTGTGCAAGAGTTTACAATCTCTTGGCCAGCCAGAAGCTCTTCCCCTTCCCAACCACCTCTTTGACACCAGTTGACCATGGTTTTACTGAGTTTCTTTTACAAGAGAGATATTGTGTACATAACCTCAGGCGGAAGTCAGAATTTTTTTTCCCCAAACCATATATTTTTTATTGTTCCATCCTAAGAAGAATGATAACAATAAAGTTGCATGTAAACACAGATGATCAGATGAGTAGGGCCAGCTCCCAATCAGCATCCAGTAAAGGTCTTGGTGGATGAAGCAACCCATGACTCACTTCACAGCTTTTCCAGACAGAGGCAAGGCATTGAACTTAACTGAGATTTCCCAATGAGGAAAAGAGTCAAAGAGCTCTTATCTTGTTTGGGTGGCCAAACATGAGTAATTTCTAAACCTAGGGCATGCCTTTCTCCCTCTGAAATCAGATTATCTGCTAAACCAAACCAAAAATCCCTGCTGAAATCAAGCTCTGTCACCTGAAATGAGGACAGTTACGAGGAGCATGAACTCAGTTCTCCTTTGACTTTATCTGTCCTCATACCTGGGACCATCCTGAGAAAAGAGGCTGGAGAAAGTGTATGTCTCTCTGAGAATGGCCCTGGGAACCGAACAGGGATGCAATACTGCAAAATCTCACTTGAAAAAAAACCTAAACCGAACCAAACCTGATTGTCTGATGAAAAAATCTAGGTTTTCTTGCAGAAAATTACTAAAATAACAATTTAATGGACTATATAAGTTGTGTTAGAATTAGCAGAGATAAACGCAGTGGTATAAACTGTGATACAGGCTAAGAAAGGCAACAATGCAATCTGCAGAGCTTTACAAAATTACTAAAATAACAATTCAATGGATTATATAAGTTGTGTTAGAATTAGCAGAACACAGTGGTATAAACTGTGATACAGGCTGAGAAAGGCAACAATGCAATCTGCAGAGCTTTACATATATTTAGTGCCTGTAGCATGAAGTGTTGACGTACGCACACAGTGGAAATCATCTGAAGGGAAGAAAGAGCGCCGAGTGCTGAGAAATTAGGAGACAGTAAAGAAGGAGGGGGATTAATCAGCATTAGCCCTGCTTTCAATCACTGAGTTCCCTATAGAAATTAAATTGCTCGACCCATACCACGTTGCCCATTATCAATACACGCTGTTGCTTTCCTCCCTTGCTTCCCTGGGCAGGCAGCTGCAAGGTCCTTGTGCTGCAGCCTTGGATAGAGCTGAAAGGGGTTAATTGGCTCTTGCTCCCCACC
Source organism: Apaloderma vittatum (assembly GCF_000703405.1). NCBI lineage: Eukaryota > Metazoa > Chordata > Aves > Trogoniformes > Trogonidae > Apaloderma > Apaloderma vittatum. The sequence goes on from NW_009726788.1 coordinate 3,572, forward strand.
TCTTTAAGTCTAACTCATAAATTTGATTATTTGCTTGTTTTTTGTTACAACAGCTGTAGCTGGTCTGGAGAAAATACACCTCGCACCACCACACTGCAGAGTTTTCCAAAGTGAAGTTTAAGCCTCCTTTGGCAAATGTAATGGTCACAGGTTTTAAACCTTAGGATGAGGGCAATAAGCTATTATTGGCCACAGCATAAAAACAAAATACAAGCCCTCACAATCCAGAGCCTGCAGCTCCAAAATACAGCTGAAACGATTCTATGATTCTATGACAAACATACACATATATATAATCCCTTGTACACCTGTCATATATACACATATTACACACATCTGCTGCTTGCATACATATAAATCATACACCTATATACATATGCATATAGTTGAAGTGGCCACAAATGATGTCTGAGAAAAACAAGTCTCTGTTTATAATTACCACCTGTAATTCCATCTGGGCTCATTACTTCTTTCGCTGAAGTAATGAATAAAGTAATAATTCTCCTTAAATGCTGTGCTGTGTATTTCACTGCTTGAGCACCAGCCAGGCACATCACCGGAGAGCTGGAACAGGCATTAGGAGTGGTTAGATCCAGGTAGAAGACCTGAACTCTTCTCCCTACTCCAAATTAAGAAGAAATTCAGCAGGTTTAGGAGATTTACATTTATTTTCATGTTGTAAGCCAGACCAGACTGGAGCTGGAGTGAGGCTGCAAGCATTTGGAGGTGTTCACGAAGCCAGTGCTCAGCACAGATTGGAAACTTGGCCTCGTGTCCCTGAATAAGCCAAAAATAGTTTGTCCATGGGGACTAGCTGACCTCCGTGCTCCCTTCCTAACTCTGCGTATTTTATCTGATGGGCTTCAAGGGATTTCCTCTGATTATTGGAAGTGCCTCCGGAGATACATTCGAAAGGATCCCAAATGCCTGTACAACCTCTCCCTGTGAAGTCAGTCCATGGAGAAACCTCACGGAGGAGATGTAAATCTTGGGAGGTTTTATAGCAGCTCCTCCAACATTTGTAATTCCTGTATCAGCAAACACTTTACATGTTGCTCTGGGAGTGGGATGTAGAGAAGGGAGAGTTATTTCAGAAAGCAACTACTTAATATCTACAGCTCTACATGACAGCCAAAAAAATGTAATCCCAAATGGCTTTTCTAGTTCAGACTGTGTTAAGATGTGTGTGTGTATATATATATATATATATGAAGTAACAGCATTTCATTCACGTGGTCATTTTCCACTGGCTGGTCATGTGTGAACTCTTAATCATGTCCAGACTCTGTTGTGTTACAACAAATGCTGCAACATTTAAATAGTTCTGCTGATGGTTTTCCTTCCTAGAAAGAGGAAAATGATTGCCCCATTCCAGATGCAAAGGTGCTATTTGGGTTAAGAGCAGGGCTGCACAAGCAGTTTTACTGGGTGGTAACAGAAGCAGCAGAACGTGGCAGCAGAGGAGGCTTTTGGTGCATGGGGCATTTTGATAGCACACGTAATTTTGGCCAGAATAATGACTCAGCCTGCTTTAGCTGCAGGAAGATGATGGGTTTGTAGCCTATGCCACAAAACCCGAATGTGCTTTGTGCAAAGCGTGCCACAGGAGTGAGAGGAATCAATAGAGATGCCTCTGTCTGTGCGTCTTTTATATTAAGATTTAGTTGATGACTTCTCGTCATTTGAAAGAAATGTTCAGCCTCAGTGCTTGAAATTATCCAGCTGCAGCGTTTTCTACTCAATCCAATCTCCAGTTAATTTGATCCTTCATTTATCTTGAACAAAGCCTCCTAATAAAAACATTTGTATTACAAATGATACACTTGATCAATGGGATTGCTTTAGGCAAGTATTTGATAATTTGAACACTAGCTATAAAAAGTTCTCATTTAATCAATGTAGCTGGCCAAAATTTGGAGCAAGAGAAAGCCCCAAACCTGTACATCACTAAACAAGCCAGACTATAATTAAATATCAGCTTATTTAGATGTTCTTACCAACATTCTTGTTAGAACTGGCTAGTGTAATCTGTGTGGTATTAGCCCTAATTATTTTCAGTAACATGATTAATTATTTAGTTCAGTCAGAGTGACAAGAATGGAATGAATCAAAATAAGAGGCTGGCTGGGCAGTGAACTTTTCTTTTCTTTTTTTTTTTTCAGTCCTGTAATTCCTTTGGTCAAGTCGGTGAGATAAATATGCAGATGGAAGAGGCCAATGAAAGTACACACGAACGGTCTGCAGGTCCCATGCTGGGCAGTCAATGACATTAGACCCTTTGCAGGGACTGGGAATCTGGGTCCCTTGGGAGCATTCAGGTCTGCTGCATTTCTGAGATGGCTTTTCAAACAAACCAGAGCTTCAAGGTCATGGGCTGCTCTGCTATGGGTGGTATCCTTTCCTCCTCCCCCTCCGTCTTGGGTCTGAGGTAGGAAACATTATCCTTTGGCAGCAAAAGTGGATTTCTGTTTTATTGCATCTGTTACTATCCCTGGATGCTTTGAGACGCAATCACGGTGCTTGGAATTTTAGCCTGTGTTTATTTTCATTAACGGTGGTATTAATCAACATTTTTTCCGGTCTCCACAGAGTTCTCAGGGTTGCTTTCAAAAGCAAAGATCAATTCCAGGTCATGATTCCTGTTGTTTGCTATTTTTATATGTGAAAATTGAAATAATTCCTCTTTTTGCTCAGATCTGTGCACGAACACACTGAAAAATTTCTGGTAGCTCCAGCATTCCTCCTGCACCTTGACAGAGGAGCTTTATTTTGACATGGCTACCAGCAGATGTACTATGAGAAAAGTTCAAAAGGTCTGAGAAATATCCACAGTGAACATGAGGCTATTTTATTTTGTTTCTTCAACCATTTTAAATTGGCATTTTTAGGACTTTAAGACCAGGAAGCAGTGCAGTGAAGACTCTCTCCTGTCACGTTGTGCATCGAGTTGTACAACACAACTGCCTCAAATCTCTTTCAATCCATCACTTATTTCCCTCTAGAATCCTCTTTTCTTTTCTTTTTTTTTTCCCCCTCCCTGCTGTATTGTCTTTATTTATTTGGTTAGTTGACTTCAAGGGATGTTTCTCCTGGCTGGATAAAGACATTTTTGCAAACAAATGCATGGGTCCCCGTGGGCAGGTAACGCTTTGTGTCATCCCACAGCCACCACCGCTCGACCAGGGAACAGTGCGGCTGTTACAACAACCGGCTCCGAGCAGCAGTGAAGACCAATGCGGGAGGAATTAACGGGCTGCTCGAGGTTCTGCAGGGGTCTAAGGGCTCCCTTGGGGAGGATAAAAAAGAATTAGAAAGGGCTTTCACTGACAAGGATGTGTTGCTTGTACTTTGATAGGCACACAAAGGAGAGTAACTGTCAGTATGGGGAGGAAGGTTCTCCATGGCTGAAACTGCCATTTGTACCCTGTGGAGAGTTAAAAAAACCCCTCAGCTAAGAGCCTGGGTAGACACGCTATCCCGTATAGTGTTTTACAAGCCACCCCGAAAGGCCCAAGGCCCAGATAAGGGTTACTAAATAGACAGAAACAATTTATAAAGCAGCAATAGGTAACGAATATTTCCCCCCACGGTGTTTCAAAGACCTCCCACATACTAAGAGGGGAGGAAAGATGTGCATCGCCATCAGCAAACCATGTTCTGCAAAAAAAAAAAATCACCTTGGGTGAGTCTGCAGCTGCCAAAGGAGAGGCAAACATGGTGTAGGCATCCATTCAGCATCTGGAGAGCAGAGCATCTGCTTCGGGACGCCCGGACGTTTACTTTGAGTGAGAAATTGTTGCTCTAGCTGTAATACTTCACAAGCGAGACATATCAAGTGAATGGAATCCACACAAATGAGGTCGTTAGCATAACAGAATACGCTCTTCATTCCTTCAAGAATGAAAAATATGAGTAATTCCCTGGCAAGGCCCAATTACAGCCTGCCAGCACTAGCACATGGGTTATATCTATTATGAAATAATAAGATAACATTAATAAGATTCCCAGAAAGAACATTAGACAGCCAATCTCCCAACTGCGTACAACCAGTCTAACTATTCAGTCTGTCTCCTGCCTGCATAACTCAACACTCGCCAGGTCTTTCTTGTCACCTTCAGTAGGAAAAAGTTCAGGTCTACCAGCTTTTAAGCAGGAGGCTCCAAGTGGGAAATGAGTTGAGAGCTCTGGGAGTGCTGAGAAACGCCGTGTAGTTGCTTTCTTTTAAGGAGTTTCAGTATCAGACATAAATGTGAGAGCTACAGTAAACAACCATACTGCTTGTGAAATGTTACCGTAGATAGAGAACGATGCCGGCAGCTGTATATTGGGTCATTAACCTGAGTGCATGGGCACAGTTCAGACACATGCTGGCAGTGCTTCCAGCCTCTCATCCTGAGAACAGCTGAATAATCCTTTTTTAAAGCCCATTCCCTTGTGTCCTGAGACTCTGCATTCACACACAGCATCCAGACCTATTTCATGGGAGTGTCAGCACAGACAGGGAACTGTGCTCATGGTCATTTGGATGAACATCCCCCCTCCTTTCTGAGATATCTATTGAGGTAAGCTTAAAAAAACATATAAATAGACAGAAAGACATATATATGTGTGAGTGTAGCATCACACGTTGCTCAGAAGCCTGGTAGGAGAGTCGGCAGCTGCGATCTCCATCACCGTAATTTAACAAGATGCATTTCAGGCGTTGGCAAGGAGCATCCAGCTCTCCAGGACCTAGGACACGTCGATACCAGCACTCAGACACTGCACGTTTGGCAGGTGGCTAAATTAGCTCCACAGCCTCACCAGCCCTTTTCGGGGAAGGGAAGATGCTGAGTCTCAGCACAGAGGGCTGTAATGAGGATTAATAAGGCGTGTGAAGACACCCTGTAATTGTCCGGCTGGCTGTTTCCTTTGCACCTTATGTTATCATTTATGCTTGTGCAAAGTGGCTGTAAAATGCTGGTCTGATTCAGGTCTGATTCAATATAACACCACAGACTCTTTGTACAGGTGTAAATTGCTCTGTGATGTTGGGGCAACATCTAAATGCAAACTAATCTGATCATCTCTGTTGCTTTTGTTGGTTTGTTTTGGGGTTTTTTTTCCCCCTTCTGTAAACTCCTCTGCAGTCAGTTGAGCATTTTAATGCCCAACAAGCTGCAAAATATCAAGCATTTCATGCATAAGCTTAATCCCTAGAAACAGAATTTGCAGTGCTGGCCCCAAGGAGGGCTGGAGCTCCGTCAAGGTGCTGCGGCTGGCAGCACCGTGGTCCTGTGGGCTGGCCACTGCCCACAGCCGTAAGACCAGGCAGAGGAACCGTAAGACCAGGCAGAGGAACGTTCACATCATAAACCTCAGCGGCTGGTGCCCAGTGAGGGTGAGTCTGAATCCAAAAGAAGCTATGAATAATGAGGTAATGACATGATTTTGGAAGGAACCAGGGAAAAAATAAAAAGCCTGACCTTGCCCAGACATAGGGAAAACTCCTTAAAGCAGACCTATGGCAGCTTTAAAATGATCCTGACCTAAAATATATGAGCTAATAGTACAGGGAATAATCCTTAAGAGGGGGAGGGCTTTGACAGATGCACTCCTACAGGTAGTTTCATCCCCTGGCAGCTGCAAGGCTTCAGTAATGAATGTCAGGCTGCCGGCCAGCTGCGAGGGGAATAAACATCTATTTGCCTTCTGTGGAAGTAGCATCAGTTTGACATATGACATTCAAATGATATGAACTTTAAAAGCGTGGTTAAATGACTGCTGTTCGACTTGAAACCTTGAATCCACTGAAGCAGCATGGCAGCCGTTTACCTTAGCTCTGTGGGGGACTGAAGGACTGGGCTTAAAAATGAAAGATCAAAGTGCTTCTGCAAATTCAATCCGCGGTATGTTGCGTGTCCAGCTGGTAGCGTACGTGTGCTAGAGCGATTAGAGGGATGAAGCTGGGTCCTCCCCTCACACCCTTTGCAAATGACTGCTGGCACATGCAAGGCTGAGGAGGTGTCTCTGTGCAACAGACACAGGGAGAGAGGGTGGGGGAGATGAAATTTGGTGCTGTGGGAAGCAATTGGGTGAGAAAAAAGGGTTGTCCCCACCTGGTCCTGTCCAACAGTCCAGCTCCCCCTTCTCTAGGCATCCTCCCTGCTGCTGCACTTCTCTTTGAGGCTTTTGTGCATTTTGCCTTGCAGGATGCCAGCCCAGCCTGCTCTAGGTCCATCAGCAGCTTGTTTTTGAGTTGTCCATGAAATGAACGCTGCTAAGAATTTACCTCTCTGGTTTAGAAGACCTTGTTATGCTCTTGTTACATTAGCCTGTCAGCTTTATACCAGCAGTCATAACACTTTTATAACCTACCTGCTGAAGTGCTTTTTCTTGCAGTCCTCCCACTAAAACAAGAGCTCAGCACCAAATACACAACAGGGAAAAAAAATAGCTGCTTCCTGCCCTCTGGGCAGACTCTGTGGGCTGATTATTCCATCGATTTTAACCAAATCGAGCATTCAATACTGGTGTCCAGAGGCCTGTCTCTCTTCAGCAGCAGGTCCAGTACAGCACCAGCAGCAATAACACAGGCAACCTCTAGGCAAGCTTTGGTCAGGGTCAGGAAAGCTCCCAGCATCTTACCCATTGTGGCAGGCACGACCACTCTAGCTGGGACTGGCCTAGGGACCTGCCGCTTGCTGGCTCATACGGCGGTGGGAGAGGAACAAGCACACATTTATCCTGGCAGAGATACCACTTCAACGAGTGACAAACCTAGATATTTGAAGCACGAATGAATGGGGCCGGATTTGAATGATGCAACTTGGTTGTTGGACCATCCTTACTGAAGGAGCTGTTGCTAAGCTGAAGCTACGTTTGCATTCGGAAGGGGTGCTGTGCTATAGGAGGGGGATATGCAGAGCAAAGTTGATGCTGAGGACCCTATACTCATCCTATATGTTTTTTAGGGGGAGTAAGCAACTTGCTTCAAGCTGTCAGCAGCTGGAGCACATTAGAGAATCTTCTGAAGCACTTTTGCTTTAGTATCATCCAAAAGGAAACTCATTTCTTCGCTCTGTGACCTTGCTGGGACATGAAACAAAGCATGGCATGAGGTCTATGCATACCAATGCTCACTATTGCCTAGCTGTAAATAGTCTAAAAAAAACCCACAAACCCATAAAAATGTGCAAGTAAACTGAGGCACATAGCTGTTGAAGAGCACAGCTGTATTTCCATCTAGAAACGGGGGAACTGTGCATGCTCACTACCTGTGAAAATCGGACCAGAAAGGGCAGAACATCTCCCAGATAGCTGCTCAGTCTGGAATAAAGCTAAGAAACAGTGTCATGTGGAGTCTGCCTCTGGAAAACTCACTGTATCCAAGTGATTCCCCACTGCAAGATCCCTGCCAACCACTCCACGAAGCCAAAAAATCTGATGGCAAACCTCCCTCTAAGACAAGTGCGAGTGGCAAAGGTATGCACTTTCTGCTCTTAAGCATGACCAATTTCAGCGAAACGAAGGTGGGACTTGGCACGCCCCAGCATCATTTTCTGCCTTGCCAGAACCCCGGGAGATAACGCAGCGCTGGGCGTTGGCCGGTCGGTCTCTCCGTGGGTTTGTTGCCGTTGCCGGTGGCAGCAGCCTGGCTGCCCATTTCATGGGCACGAGGTGCCAGCAAGTGAAGATGCCTTTGAGCAGGGGCTGAAATCTTTTGACACTTGCTGGTAAACTGCATATTACCAAAATGTTAAGCATCTTTGAGAGATTACCCTGAAGGATGTTTTCCATGATGTTGACATTTTTATGTGAGTGATTAATTCCAACACAGGCATGGAGTGAGGAGGTAAAACCTTTCCCTCACTGCCACCAGGAAACCTATGGCCTTCGCTCCAGCCAGGTTATTAATTCATCTCTGACCTGTGACACTGTGTGTGACTTTGTCACCCTTATCTTCTCGGTCACCTCTCAGGGCAGAGACCTGAGTATTTTCCTTACCCTTTTCTCTGAATTGCTGTGATGGTGCAGGCACTTTTGGGCTGTTTTTTCTCCAGGCAACTGACCTCTTCTATATTTTGTCATTCTCCCCTGAGATGTGCCGTCACAGTCAAACATAGTGCTATGGCTTTAAAAAAGGGGACAGTAGCAGCTGAAAACGAAGACAAATTGTCACTTCTGCGCATTGGTGGCAGAAGGGAGCTGCACTGCTGCAGGTTACCAAGGCAGAAGGGGAAGACGTGGCTGTCCGAGCTGCTGGGAATTTTCTAACCCTCTCCCCCAGCTCATCGGTGACTCTGTAGAGAAGCAGCCTTACTCTTCCCCTACACTTCCAGTCAAGGGTATCTTTCACTGAGGAATTTAATCTGCTGCTGAAAGGTTATTATGTTTCTTTTGGGATTTTCTACTCAATTCCTAAAAATATAGAAAGAAAATAGAAATAGAACATATAATAATATATGTATAATATATCTATATGTAAAATAATACAAAATAAATACCTAAATTGCTATGACTCAGTGAATGAAGTCCCTAGGCTAAATCTCACAATAGGAACCACTTTAGACCAAAAATGACTCAGCTTGGTCATTTATTTTGGATGGCTGTATCTTAAAATCTGCATTTCCAGAAGCAGCTCTTACAACTTATAATACATATATAATGAATTTTCATCTCCCAGGAATCAGAGCAGCATGGTAGTGACTGGGTCAGATGTACATGCACATGAAAGTATTTCATCCAGTGCTGAAATGCGGCAGGTTGGAAGCAGAAGACATCCTCCTGTGGAAGGGTACAACAAAGCAAGTGCATGAGCTGTTTAGGAGAGACCACGGAGAGCACTTTGAACCCTGCATGGGGTCAGCTGGTCCTCATTGTGGAGCAGATGCTGGAATCAAAGCCCTCTACTTTCACAGAAATACAAATGCTTGCCTGAGATTAGCAAGACCACACATACATTCTCAGCACTTTGTGGTGCTACAAGGTGACAGTAGAAGAATGTATTGCAAAAGAGAACTCCCATTTCCACTGATTTTTGAGGCTCCTTTGAGGATCCCACCAAAGAAGTGAGGAGGCTCAGCTGGGAGAGGTGATGGGACCACATTGTTGCCTGGCCAATGACTTAGGAGACATACAGATGGGTTCACATGTGTGTGGAGGCAAGAGCAGAAGCAGAGACTGGCATCAGTGGGTTACAGAAGAGTTAAACAAGCTTTTTATTGTGGCTAGCCCTCCAGTAGAAGTTTCTGCAGCAATAATACAAAATGTGAGCACACAGGTCTTCTAGACTTTAAAAAATGACAAAGTCTAGCAAGACTTTCCAGCTCTCAATAGCCAAAGGCAGCACCTTTCTTCTAGACCAGGGTTCATCCAGGACATCTACAGGCTCTCAGTGCCGCACTCTGCATCATTAATTCGGTTAGGTTGGTCTTACAATGAACTAATATAAATCAGAAAGATGCCATGATAGCAGTATAGGTGGTGTCTGTGTTGACAGTCCCTTCTATGGGAGATGCCCGCAGTAAAATAAGCAAATAATCGAGAAACCCATGCGGGGCTCTTCTCTCCCACTCTGCAAATCTCCAGTCATTAGGGGTAACTGCTTGTCTCTGGGCTCCCCCAGCTAATTCATCTGCACTCTGAATCATGTGAAAGCCATTTAAAATCAGAAGAAAATCTAAATAAGTCAGCATCAGAAAATTTGCCACGGGTGTTCATCCCTGCAAGGATCTGACCATTTTAACACTTGTCAGGGTCATAGCACATGGCTGAGGAAATAGCCCTGGACAAATCTGCATTCCCAGGAGAATAAAACCAGAAGACACATTGAGTAACCCAGCAGGCAGTAGGAACAGGGGCGATGGTAGCATTACTTAACTATGTGCAATTTGCTCTCCCTATCTTGATTTAAATTACACTGCCAGAAGAGACTGACAGTGCCTGGAATCAAATTGCTTAGAGAAGTGCCTCTTCAGAGGGAGAGGAAAAAAATGCCCAAAAAAACTTGAGCGCAAACGGTCTTGCAAAATGTCTGTTGTGTTCAGGGACAGTGGGAGCTGGCGCTTGTTTTCATTAGGGTAAGAAAAGTGCCTCTTCAGAGGGAGAGGAAAAAATGCCCCCAAAAACTTGAGTGCAAACGGTCTTGCAAAATGTCTGTTGTGTTCAGGGACAGTGGGAGCTGGCGCTTGTTTTCATTAGGGTAAGACTCCTGTAATTATGCTGGGCCAAAGCCCTAATGCCCTGTTGTGAAACGGGGGGTTTGCACCAATGTGATTCCTATGGTGCACACATCAGTCTGGGTCTTCTCTCAAGAGTCAGAGGAGGGATCATCAAACAAAAGTCTCTGATCTGTTCCTGCTTCCTTCACTTCTCCACATCAGCACAGGCTCTGGTGACCATCTTCAGGACGATGGGCTTCTTTGGTTGCATGAAACATTTCGTGTCCAGAACCAGCGGGATCTTGAGCAGGAAGAAAAAGGACAAAACCAAAATAGCCATGTAAGCTGGAAAAAAAAGACAGTTGTGACACTCACAGGACCCTACAACCCACATATGTCTCAGCCCAGCCCAGATTAAAATT
>NW_009726789.1:0-8526 GCF_000703405.1 Apaloderma vittatum
TGCTGGGAGGGAGGGCGGCGGGGCTTCGGGCTTATCAATGAAAGCGACGTTTTTCTCTCGTTGCAGACACCGGAGCGTGGGATCCGCCTCGGCGTTTGCCTGCTGGGGTTTACGGGTTGTTAAGTAGACTTCCAAGCGGTGTGACATCGCTCCGCCAGTCCCTTCCTTCCTGAGAAAGGGTAGCTGCTTTCTGAGCCATCACGTACCAGCTTGATGTATTCCTAAGATTGTCATCATCTTCTTGGGTTGTTGACTTTTTTTGAGGCCTTATTGAGGTTTAATTACTTATAGGCTCTAGTGTTTATAAAATAGTTTAAGATGTTTGTACTACTCAATTTTAACTCTGTTGTATTAAGGGACATTGTTTTAACTTGGGAATGGTTAAATGGCCAAAGAATTTAATTATTTATGGATAAGGGCTATTTTATTTGACTACTGTTGGCCTGCGACTTAAACGTGCATCTTTTATTTTTTTTATCCTATGCTTTTTCTGTGTTATGGCTGCTGCAACAATAGTTCATGATACATCAGAAGCTGTAGAGCTCTGTGCTCCCTGTGGGTTGTACCTTAAGCCCATTACAAAAATGACCATCAGTGTGGCACTTCCTCAGCTGAAACAACCGGGAAAATCCATTTCGAACTGGGAAGTGATGGAAAGATTGAAAGGGATGGTGCAAACTCATCAGTTTTCCACTCTGCGGATTTCTAAAAGCACAATGGATTTCATCCGGTTTGAAGGAGAGGTGGAAAACAAAAGTTTGGTTAAATCTTTTCTGGCGTGCCTTGACGGCAAAACAATAAAGCTAAGTGGCTTCTCTGACATTTTAAAAGTCCGTGCTGCAGAATACAAGATTGACTTTCCTACTAGACATGACTGGGACTCGTTTTTCCGTGATGCAAAAGATATGAATGAAACCTTGCCAGGGGAAAGGCCAGATACTATTCACTTAGAGGGCTTACCTTGCAAGTGGTTTGCAGCAAAGGACTCGGGCTCAGAAAAGCCGAATGAAGAAGTCCTTATAAAAGTTTTCCAGAAATTTGGAGAAATACGTAACGTGGACATACCCATGCTGGACCCTTACAGAGAAGAAATGACTGGCAGAAATTTTCACACTTTCAGTTTTGGAGGCCATTTGAATTTTGAAGCTTATGTTCAATATCGAGAGTACGCAGGTTTCATTAAAGCTATGAATGCCCTGCGAGGGATGAAGCTGATGTATAAAGGTGAAGATGGCAAAGCGGTGGCTTGCAATATAAAGGTGAGAAAGTACAGGCATTTTTATCGGAAACCATGTGAAGGACAAAGTGCAATTAAATGTTACTTCCCTAGTGCTTAAAACCTGCATCTGTATAGTGTGGTGATGATGACAGGTGACATTAACAGCGCTAGTGTAGTTCTATGGAACAGCCATAATGGAATTTTTAAAATAAAATGATGAAAGAAGAATGTGTTGTTAGAGTATGTGAACAAAGTGAGTGGGATTTTGCTCTTTTGGGGTTTTTTTTGGTGTTTTTTTTAACAGCAGTTAAAATGTAGAAATGAGAACTGGTTGATGAAAGGACCAAGTATACAAACATGGCCTTATAAATCCTGCCATTTCACTTAAAATTCTAATTCTGAACAAGTTTAGAAGGCTGAATTTAAAATGCATTGTTCTTATTTGCGTTCACTAGAAATAGAATTTTTGGGGTAGAATTTCACAGTCTCTATATTTGTTCTCAGCATTGGTAATGAGGTTTATCAGACAAGTGTCAGAACTGTTAAGTTTCGTAGCATGTGGTCTATATTGCCTGGGGAATCCCCAGTTAATGCTTAGTTTACTTCACATGCAGAAAAGTCCTCCCAAAATTCAAATTAAAATTTTTATCTGTAGCACAGTTTCCTGTAAATGCAGTATGCTTAATTCGTAATATTTACATACTGAGTTTTCCAGATCTTGTTTTCTGTAACCTCATTGTCTTAGAAAATACAACTATGACAGGAGAGAACAAGACAGTCTGTTCAGATAATGTATGTGTGTAAGTGTGGCCTGAGGAAAACTTGCCCTGTTATGTTTGGAGGTGGTCTGTTCATTTATATATCAGTTGAGTGAAATGTTTGTGTGTTGTATTTCAGTATACTCAATAATCATTCATCAAATCTGAAAGTATATTTCAGGAAAATGCTTGAGTAGTCTTCTGTGTAATGTGGGAACATGCAAATATTTATTCAAGTTATAGTTTATTCAGTATAAGTAAAATACCGTAATCTTTTATCTTGTTACCAAAATTTGCCAGTTGAAGCATTGAAACTGTACCTTGACCCTCAATGTTTTCAGAGGGATGGGAAATTCAAACTGTCACTTACACACCGGTGGTCAGGGTTTCCAAATGTAGTTTGGCCATGCAAGTGGAAGGATGCCTTGCTGGCAGCTGCCCTGGATATTGATAGAAAAGAGAGGGCTGTGTTTGCAGCTGTGCTGTCGGGACACATCTTTTATCCTACAGTCACACCACCGTGTTGGTTTCCACCTGTCTGTCCTTTTAGCCTGTCAGTGAACCTCATTTTACATAAAGTTTGAATGAATTAAACTTTGCAGTACAGGCTCCCTGTTTTCTGCCCCATGGTTCATGATGATGGCCTGGCAGGAATGTATTGCAGACCTCTGTCTGCCTGCACACTGGTGGTATCTGAAATGAGAATTTAGGGCACCGGGGCTGTGATGTCTGCTCGTGTCCTGCTGCAGCACGCAGCTGGATGTGGCCAAGTTGTGCTCATATGTCCTGGATGTTGAGCATTTTTCCAGGTCCCATTTCTCAGATATGTATAAATTCCTTTTCTTTTGTGTTCCCAGTCTCAAACCTGGAGCTTCAGCTTGGTGTATCTCAGTTTGGGAATCTTCACATTGGAATTGTTCTGGTGGCACTTGCTTAAACCAGATGCTGAGTGTTGTACAACTGTTACTTCAGCTGAATTTAAGGATCACAGTTTTAGACAGAAAAGGCAGCCTTTATTTAGGCCCATTCTTATAGAGAGGATGATCAGGCACTGGGATGCACTGCCCAGGGAAGTGGTGGAGTCACCATCCCTGGAGGTGTTTAAGGAGAGGCTGGATGTGGCCCTTAGTGCCAATGTCTGGCCGATGTGGTGGTGTTGGGTTGTAGGCTGGACTTGATGATCTCAGAGGTCTTTTCCAGCCTCAGCAATTCTGTGAGAGTGCTGTGCCGTCCCTGACGGCGTACATGAGTTGAAAGAGTTCTGTATGTTGCTGTTCTAACAGGTTGAAAACATTGGAGACGCAGGGCCTAAACCACAACAGGGTTTATCTATGGATGTCAGACACACAGAAGGTAAACTGGTATCTGATTGTGCTAACATGCAGGCGTTTAGTTCTGTTTTCTGTTTATGGTACTCTGGTACTTGCCCTGGGTTTGTAGAGAAATTCCCTTTGTTTTGAAAAAGGTCTTCTATTTCTGATTTTACTTACACTGCAGTTTGGATACTTTAGTGCTAGGTTAAAATTGTTGAGGATTGTGTAGGTTGTCCAGGATTTTTCTCGGGGAGTCTACTTAAAACTGTTTTCAATTATATCCTGTAAAGGTTTCTTTTGACTCAACAAAACACCTCAGTGATGCATCAATTAAGAAGCGTCAGCTTGAAAGACAAAAGCTACAAGAGCTTGAAAAACAGAGAGAAGAACAAAAACGTAAAGAGAAGGAAGCTGAGGAAAAACAAAAGGAAGAAGAAAGGTATTTATTGCTTATGACTCAGTTATATTTTTAACAGTTGGACATAATGAAATTGTAGTTGATCCTTCGTATCAGCATCAGTAGATAGAAAATAACTAAATACAAATTTCCTTTCAAAATTCTACTCCTGTAGCTAAAGTGAGTCACTTAAAACTGAGTGAGAATATTGTGGTCCTTTTGAGGAAGAGAGTTCAGGGATTACGAGATTTGGAGAAGACTGGTTTACACATTTTTTTCTTCTTGAACTATAATTCCAAGAGCTGGGAACTTATATGATATATAGTCATTCTGAAGGAAAAATATACGCTGTAAATGCAGAATACAAAATAATGCACTGTTTCTGCTATTGAGTAACTTCGATATTTTAAAGCTCATTTGTTATTAACTTCAATATTTTTCCACGATAGGGATGGGATACAAACATGTCTTAACAGTGACATTCTAAGAAAATTTATAGGAGTGAAGATGTCGTAAGGCAGCTATTCAGAATATGAACACAAATGAAGCAGGTGATTTCAGAGGTCATATGGTGTCCATTTGCCTTGATGTGTATAAATTGTCATTGCTTAATGTTTAAATATGAAACATTTTCTGAAACTGTAAGATTATTTAGACTGTCATTAATGCTTGTGTTCAGGTTAATATATTGAATCTGCAAAATACTCAGTTTCCTAAAAATCATGCCATTAGATACCTGATTTCAGAAACCTTTGGTCTTTTGCACTACTATTTTGTCCTAATGACTGAAATAAAACCAACCACTCCTACACACATTAATCAGCTTGATAATTTTCTTCTTGCTATGACAGTTGACTGCCCAGGTGCCTGATTTTACTGTCTCTGGCCAAATAAATCTTTTTTCTAGACATGTTAGAATCTTTGTATTCTAACTTGTTTTAAATATTGGCAGGCTGGTGATTGTTTGCTACCACAACTAATGATTAAAATGGTCACTGTTTTCTTGTTTTCAGTAATTGACAAGACTTACTTAGAAACAAATGTACTCAAAGTACAAAAATATATTTTGTACTACTTTAGAGTAGGAGTCTGAAATAGTACCTGCCCTGGGTAAGGTAAAATGGTTAATCTCTTTTTAGGAAGCAGAGAGAGCTTGAAGAATATGAGAGAGAGAGGAAAAGAGAAGAAAAGTTACGCAAAAGAGAACAGAAACAGAAAGATCGTGAAGTTCGACGAAACAAAAAGCAACTGGAAAAGCTTCAAGCTGAGGAACAGAAAAAACTGCAAGAGAAGATAAAGTTAGAAGAAAGAAAGCTCCTGCTAGCTCAGAGAAATCTTCAGTCCATTAGACTAATTGCAGAACTGCTAAGCAGGGCAAAGGTAACTTCAATATTTATTTCAAAAGCTAATGAAGAATCCTGACTTGGGAGTAGGTAAGGAGTGCTGTTCATTGAACAACAGATTTAGTACCTCTCCAGATGCTATTCCTTAGACCAAAATTTGGAAAAGTATTTCCCTCTTGGTAAAATATGCACATATAAGTAAATAGAAGAGTGAACTTGAACTTACAGTCCTGAATAGCATTTTTTAGCTGTAAGCTAATTGACAGGCTTGCTCTCAAATCCAGTAGAAAGGTGAGTAAGCATGGTAAAGTGAGCTAAACACAGAATAAGATGCAGCACTCCTTATTTCTCATTTCAGTTTTTATGCTCTTTTCCGTCTGGCTTTCAAGAGTTCCGTTAACTACTCTTTGTAGTTTCAGAGAATGAGCTTTCATTACTTGATGTTGGTAAATGTGCAGCGTGATTTTTCTATAGGAAAAGTACTGTCAGCTGAAGTTTCGAATGTTAGCTCCTGTATTGCTATTTTTCACTGAAAAAGGATGTCGTTTGCTTAAGACTTTGATAAAGTCATGTTAGGGTATAATGTATATTAGATATTTTCTGTAGAAATGAAAAATTGTATGGCAAAGGACATATATTTTTTTTTCTTTGATGCCACTGTGTCTCGAAAGTGGTTTTGAACTCGTATAGTGCTATGTCGTCTGTTTGCTGGGAAGAGGGAGAAATACTTCTTGAGGGTATTGTAACTTTGCAGCTGTGAAATAGAAAGGTTGTCTGTTAAAACAGAGCAATGTGTTTCTTTTGCGTTGGCAGTTTTGAGGTCTACTCTAGGCCGGTTGTCTGGATCAGAATTAAAGAAAAATTGAACCTTCATTTTCAGTATCATGAGTTTCTAGAGTGGTTGACAGAGTGAGAATCAGTTTCCACATAACTCATATGTTTATTTGCTGTTTTCTGTGAACTCGTTATAAAATCATATATGAGCCACAAATTGTAGTCATCTAAGAGAAATTCATGTTTTAAATTTGACTGAAACCTTCAAGTGTTGACCCTGATAAATGTAATTTAATACTTCAGGTTTCATGTGTTTTTCTATTATTCTAGTCATATTAACGAGCTGTAAAAGCCGAGCTTTGGGTTTTGCTGTGTGAAACAGCTAAATGTGATTAACACACAAAAGAATTTGTTGACTAATACCAGTTTTTCGCTTTACAACAGTTGTGTGTTGGTGGATGTTTTTTGGTTGGTTGTTTTTCTTTCCCTTTAAAAGGGGAACAATTGTTTTATTTTGGGATGGCTAAGTTCTGTTTGTTAGATTTTATTTTCTGCTGTATTGCTGATTTTGTATTATGGTATAACTTGGAACCATGAGCAGGTTTATAAATATTATTTTGTTTACTCTTACCTTCCCTTTGTCTTTCAGACAGTAAAGCTTTTGGAGCAAGAACATAATGAAGAAAAGATGCGTCTTCAGCAGCTAGAGGAGAGACGAAAGCTCCAGGAGGCTGAGCTCAAACGTGTGGAAGAAGAAAAGGAGAGAGCACTGGGGTTGCAGAGAAAAGAAAAGGAACTGAGGGAGAAACTACTGAACAATCTTCTGAGCAAGAAAATGGATGCAGTTAATCAGAACAAAGAAGAAGCTGAAGCATCTCAGTCTGACGTGCTGAAAACCCCCAGTGGTGTTCCACACACTGTGTCATCCAGCTGCATCACTTCTACCTCAGGACAGGCTGTTACAAGCAAACCGACTCCCAGCTCTCAAAGAGAAGTAGCATCCTCTGAGAGTGTAGGCACTCCGTGCCAGTACTTGAATGGCAACATTCATGACAAAGTTCACGTCAAAGAAGGTCAGAAACTTCATACTACAAACTCTGAGAGGAGTTCAGAGAAAAGAAGTTCAGGTGTACTTTCATGTGTCCCCACCAATAACCAGGAGCAGAAGAGCCTCTCCAGCTACGACCAAAATACCTGCAGGAGGGACTCACACTGTGAGCAGGACAAACGTAGCACAGAGCCAAGAAGAAGAAAGAGCCGTTCATGTAGCAGCGTAAACACTGATGACAGTAAGGGGAGACGAGAGAGGAGCAGACACAGACGAGATGTGAATTATAATGATGAAAAACGGAGGAAGGAGAGGCGGTATTATAGACACTCTAGCAGAAGTTACAGTCCTCGACGAAGCCGTAGTCCTCGTCGAAGAAGTGTAAGCCCCAGACGTTCACGTTACAGAAGAACTCACAGTAGTGAACGCAAACGAGACAGAAGAGAAAGAAGTCGTAGTCGCAGAAGTGTGAGCAGGAGACGAAGGTACCGGAGGAGATCACTGAGCAAGCAGAGAAGTACTTGGAGTGGGTAGTGGAGGCCCTGGCTCCCTGGAAAGGCTGTGGTTGGACAAAAGGGCCAGAAAGTTGTAAACGAGACCTCATCGGTGTGACTGCTCTTAAAAATGTGTTTGTTTTGACCAATGCTTAACTTGCATCCCGTCCCTGAAATCAAGAAAATGTATATCTGATTTTTTTTTGATGTTCCTTAGTGCTTCATTGTCTCTAGGTTTCTACCACTATGTAGGTATAACCACCTGTACTTGACTTCCTACAATGCTAAAAGCCAACATATTTTCTTGATTTTCAGTATTTTATACTTTAATTTTAGTCAGTATAGTTTTTATCTCTGTATCACCTAATTTGGCTGGAGAAGTACATGGGTGCCAGTTACAGGAACTCCAGATGCGACAAGCTATTACATACATATTTGATATAAAATGCTTTCTGGTGCATTCAGTGGAATCATGTTAAACAAAGCAGAGTTTTTGCCAATTGAGATGGATAGCGGGACTTCCTTATAGTTCTTAAAACTGGCTATAAAGATATGCAGGATATCTTTTAAAATGCTCTGATTCCTTCATATGTCTGTATGGTGCCAAGGTTTGTGGCCCAAATTATTCTGATATGTAATGTTTGTATAATAATACTTTCCATGTAAGAGACACACTGATGTAGGAAGTAAGAAGCAGTGGGAAAATGGCTGAAAAGTTGCTTCTGTTATTTTATTGACGTGTTTGGCTTTGTAATTACCTCAGGTGGCATAGAGCCACTTGAAGCATTTTTTCAGGTACATACAGAGCTGGCCATTGTCTTTTGGAAAAGGGGCCTTCTTGCTAAATTATTTTTATTTGTGTTGGAAAGTAAGGCTGCAGTGTCTCTTGTTAAATTCATTTAAGAATACTTTTGCTTCTAAAATGCAGCTCAGGAATATTAAAAGCTATAACATTACAGTGAAAGAGTTTATTTTGCCTTTTTATGGTAAAATTAAAAAGACAACTGTTTTCAGTGGACTGAAGTTGCTGCTTTCATATGTCAATGTATTAAAATTTGCAAAAGTGTTGTATGAGAACCCGTTTGTTAAAAAAGAAAAAGAAAATCACGTGACACATTTGAACAATGAAGCTGAGCCAGTCTTCTTGATGGTCTTGTTATGTACAGCTGTTAATTCAGCA
>NW_009726789.1:8557-38223 GCF_000703405.1 Apaloderma vittatum
TGCTCTTTATCTACAGCCTTAAGCTGCCATTTTTCTCACACTGATGCATCAAATCAAAATGCATCTCTTTCCTGGAGTGCCTGAGGAGCAAGGTGGTGCTGCAGCTCAGCTGGATCCCTGGCTGACTGAGTTTGTCTGCGTTGCTTTCAGTGAATTTGTGCAGGATTTGTTTCTTGCTAGACCATACTGCTGAAATCTTTGTAGATGGTAGCTGTTGAAAGAAAAGGTAGGTGTTTTATCTGCCTGGCAGTTCATGTTTCTGAAGATCTCCAGTTAATTATGTTACTTCTCAAATTTCTGTGACTTCTCTTGTGAGTTTCACCTCTGTCTAGGGGGCTGATTATGTAACATTGCAAACACCTTGAATTCTAAGCAGTTGCTTTCTGTGGAGATTTCATTTTTCTAGTAACTTTGAAGTGTTAAAAGAGTTTCTACCTGAAGATAAGTTTATAAGTAATGATTTAGCTAAAATCCAATCTAATGTTAGCAGCAAGTCTTTGATAGGGCTGGTGGGATGCCTTTTTGTAAAATGCATGCAGTTCTGCTTAATCTGCTCTTAAATACTGACACATGGCCTGTGTTAACAGCACTTTTTTTAAAAAAAAAAAAGTATATTCTGTTTGCAGATATGTGAGAAGTTTAACTAATGACTGTCAGTACTAGTATCTTTGAGTTCAGGATTAGATTCTTACTATTTCATAGAATCATAGGATGTCCTAGGCTGGAAGGGACCTTAGAGATCATTTAATCCAACCTCCCTGTCATGGGCAGGGACGCCTCTATTTCTGCAGTGTATTTCTGCTGTGGATTTCCACTGGGATTGAATGGTGGGCTTGGTGGTGTATATGTAAGTAATTGAGGAGATGCTAGTTTATAATGCTGCCTTCAGCGAGTCATCAAGCCATGAATGTGGTACCATTGCCAGAAGTGAAAGCTCTTAAAGCAGTGACAGTCACCAAAAAATGCTGGAGTCCTGATCCAGCAGGTATTGTTAGTTAGTATGAAAAAAACCCTGTGCTTGATAGGGTTTTTTTTGTTTGCTCCAGAGAAAGTGCCAGGAGCAGGTTTCATAGCCTGCCCTGAAATTATTAAGTTCTGTAAGCTCTCCTGATGTTTAAGGCAGTTTTTGAGGCTAGGGAAGATAATTGTGGGGGTGATGTTCCGCTGTCAGGCTTTGATAATCATTCAGCTTAACACACCGTATCCAGCACTAGCTTCATACTATGTCCTAGAAGTGCAAGTAAAATAACCCAGCTGTTGAAAGTGCTTTTACTATTTATTCTTGTCACAGCAGCTTCAGGAAGAAAACCCTGAAAGTGCTTTGGAGCTACCTGCATATGCTTACTTCCCAAAATGCAGAGGCAGTGTGGAAGAAGCCCTCTTTCAACCAGCCAGCTGAGCTCATTCAAAACCTCTTAAAACTCAGTAACTGCTCAGTGCTGAGTTTTATCTAGTCTACCACTTTGCAGTATTGTTTCAAGTATGTGTTTTGCATCAGAGCTCTCCAAAATCCTTTTGGTGGTGAATATGCTGAGTTAGATTCTGCACCATGTGGCGTTGTACTGGGTCTGGCTGTGATGGAGTCAGCTTCTGTCATAGCTGCCGATATGGTGCTGTATTTTGGATTTTGTGACAGTGTTGATAACATGCCAATGCTTTACCTATTGGAGAACACTGCTTGCAAAGTGTCAAGGATTTCTCAGTTTCCCATTTTGTGCATGCACTGAATGGGTCAGCTGAAGCTGAGAGGAAACATAGCTGGGACAACTGACTGAAGGGATATCATGTGCCATATAACGTCATGCTCAACAATGAAAGTGGGAGGTTTTGTATTTCCAGGGTAGCCGTTGCTCCAAGACTGGGCATCAATTTGCTTGTGGTCTTCGTTGGTGAAGGGCTTTGAACTGCAAGGAAACTTGAAAAGAGTTGAAACTATAATCTTCTAATCAGGTTACAACTATGAATTATGCCATGTCCAATATAATTTATTCAGATTTTATTATGGCTGAGGTACATACTTGTACTACTGCAAAAACCTTGCTGATGCAATAACCTAAAGAATGTAATTTTTTTAGTAACCAATTGCTTTGATGTGTATTGATTGTAAGTCAGTACATTTCTACCAAGTATCTTCTAAGGATCTTAATGTTTCAAATGAAGGAACCTAGGATACTAGCAGGTTTCATAATGGCTTCTAGAAGCTGAATTACTAAAGTTACTGATATTTTACTCTACTGTGGAGAATGTTGTGATGCTGATTGCCTAAATCTTACCTGATTGCTTGGATTTGCAAGACCGATTTTCCGGAGCTGTCTAAAGGGAGATAAAATTAGTTGGTCTTTTTTCTTCCAATGTCAATGTTCGTCTGTGGAGTGACCTTGATTTCATATGAAAAGTATTTAATGCCTATCCTTTGCTGGTTTAGCTGCTTTAAAGCAATGTCCTTTTGAAGTAGACTTCAAACTTTGATCAGCAGCTTTCGTCTGACTAACGAAGGAGTTCCAATAATCCACACTGCTGCTTTTGTTGAATTGTTAAATTTACAGTGCTTCCAAATCACACTGCAGTCACAGGCTATGATATAAATGTTAAGGAAACTGAAGAATATAGGATTTAGCAACTAATACTTTTCAAAGACATACCAAACTAATAAATACTTCTGAAACATTGAATTGATATTAGTATGGTTGAGTATTGGGTGGAGTCTGACTTAGCTACTATGCCACCTCTGCTTTCAGACCCTTAGCTGCTAGAAATCGAATCCAGTGAGAATGTCTGCAAAGGTATCTGCATAAGACGTTTACTTCTGAAACTGGTCAGGGAGGATTGTGTACCAATAGCAACCTGACTTTCTTTCACTAAGCTTGTCATGTGTTGCATGTTACTTAGGGCCCATTGCATCAAAGTCTTACTCCATTTGTCTGTCGATATTCAGGATTTGGTTATGTTTTGGTATTTTTATCCGCTGAGTTGTAAGCAGGAATACAGATTTATTGACTAGATTTTTTTCAGATCATCAAGAATCTGTGTGAGCAAGTCTGTAAGCTTTTGTTTCTTCTCTGTTAGACTACCATTTGAAAAGTTGGAGCCTGGATATCGGCTTTCATCTTGACTGAATGCATGGCAGTCCCAGAGGTATAGGGTGGAGATGGAGAAGGAAATTCTTGAAGATGATGAAAGACTTCAGTACAAATCATTCCTCTAGAAGTGTTAAGCATATCCCATGCATTTGACTTTTTATGTGTGTGTGTCCTGCTTTCAAACTCTGGAGGTCTTCCCATGCCATTGCAAGAACTCAGAATAGTTTCTAAGTTTTTGCTCTGTGTCAGGAAACCATACCTGTCAGTTTTAAGCTTACTTTAAGATCAGCCTTTGTGGCCGAGGAAAGCTCAGGTTCTCTTTCTATGCTTTTTTCTTTCAGTAGTGGAAAAATTTGCTCAGTGAGCAGGCCTGGCCATGGAATAAATACGGAGTGTAAATCCCATTAAACTATGGATCATCGGGCAACTCCAGAGTATAGCACTGCGTGTGTGCGTGCTGGAAAGCCTTGGCAGCAGTGAAAGAGGCCTCTAAGCCCTATTTGCCCAGTGATTCCCAAGAAATGCCCAGGATTTCCTCAGATGTTCTGCCTCTCTTCTTAAGCACACTGTGAGACAGGAAGAGAGTTCTCTGTGGTGAGGATGCAGCTCTTGCATTCATCTCCATCACCACAGAACACTTTGCTCCCTTTGCTCCTCGTGGAGGTGTCGGGGGGATAGGATTGCGCCAGTGGGAACCCACCTTGCTCTTGAGAGCAAGGTTCAGAAGTGTATTGATCATCTAATGAGACACGTCAGGGTGTGACTTCTCTCCGTTTAAGGGTGAGGACCCTGCTCGTCACAGATGGCAGCAAGGGCTGAGCTGAACTGGGTGGAACGGTTGTGGGCCAAAGCTCCTGAGCCTCCCTGTGCTGTGCAGGAGCTGGTGCTTGCTGTCCTGCGTGCGTTGTCGCCTCACTGTGGCTGATGGCTCTGGCAGCCAGGAGTGATTTTCCTGCAGCCCTTATTAAGTGAAGATGAACATGAGCCTCGAAAGGGTAAGGAAATCCAAGTTCGGGTTGCTATGGACAGTGTTACCACAGTCCTGTTCATTAAAGAGTGTCTCCTCCTGTTTCTATCTGAGGGCTGATAAACCTCTACACTTACAAGCCTTTCAGCCTGCAAATTTTCTTTTCATCTCCCGCCCTCAGCCCACACTAGGTAACTCAGTAAACAGCTTATTCAACAGAAAGAACTTCTCCACAAGGGCAAGGCCAAGCCCTTGAATATTATTACTGTGGTGGTTTTGGTGTGTTACAGCCTGCTGTGGTAGTTCTCATAGAATCAGTCATTATAACTGGAAAAGACCTTCAAGATCAAGTCCAACTGTTATCTAACTCTACCAGGTCTACTTCCACATTTTGGTAACATATGAGTCATGTTGCCAGAAGTAGTTGGTATTAGTAAGAAGTGATTACCAAAGCTGTGACCATGTCTATGTCTTTTCCTAATTGACTTTACCTTTGTAGAGTAATATATTCAATGACCTAGATTAAAGGCATATGTGTGATTAGATATACATATAAAAAATATTTGATACCTTATCTGGAAACCTCTTCTTGAAAGCTGTTAAGAGAAAATGGGAATTTTTGCAGTGGCTCCCAAAATTGTGAGGTCAGGGACTGTACCAGGAAGCACAAGGCTATAAATGCAAACCAACGAGAGTTAGTGGGTGATCAGTGCTACCTGGACATTGCACCAGTGTCAGCTTTAGGCCAGTTCTTGAATCAGAGAATCATAGAATGGTTAAGATTGGAAGGGACCTTGAAGATCATCTAGTTCTAATCCACCTGCTGTGGGCAGAGACACCTCTCTTCTGCTAGATCAGGTTGCTCAAAGCCCCATCCAACCTGGCCTTGAACACTTCCAGGGATGGGACAACAGGTAGAGCATCGTGTAACAGACTATTGCAACTGCTTATATGTGATAGCAGAGGTAGAGTTGTTAGATCCTGTAAAGACAGCAACCAGTTTGGCAGATGCCTTAATTCGTAACTGAGTAGGCAAAGTTGACCACTGATATTTTATATTGCTGTACAAGTTAAGGCTGGGTTTTTTTATAATTATGATTCAGACGAAATATTGCCTGTGTTTTGATCTGGTATCCTGCCTTTGAGTTTTGTTTGTGATCTGAATACCCATTTCATTAAGCTTATGTTGCATTCTCTTGATCTGGTCCTTCCTGAGCCCAGTGAATGTGTTATTTGCAGAATGTATCTTTTGCTGCCTCACAATAAATTTGCAGTTGGTATAAAGCAGCAGTCTAGTTGAGTTGATCCTTCAGAAGTGGGTGTGCAGAATGGAGCCCTCTAGTGTCTTACATTCCTGCATACTTAAGTATTGATAAGAGGAAATGTACCTCTATTTTTTGTTGTTATTGTACTTAATCTAATACCAAGCTCTTGAGGCTTGTTTGAAATTATATGCACCATCATCCTTTCTTCTGTAATCACAGCACAGAAATGAATTTGTTCTGGTTCCCTGTTACATGCTACATCCTCCAAATGCATCTCCTGCTGCCTCACAAAAAAATAAATTGTAGATTAGCTCAAACAAATATTTTGCCATAGTAGTAGATTATAAAGCATTTGAAGGGCTGAGGCTGATTTGCAGTTATTTTTTAATGGATACCTAGTCTAGTTGTATGTGCTCTGTGTCACTTGTGAAGTGAGTTCTACCTGCTCTGAGTGGCATTACCAGGCATGCTGTCCTTGAAACTGGATTATCTGTAGGACAATGTGAAGGGATAATGGTGTGGTAGCACCACAGTTGCTCGCAGATAACAGTCTTAACTTGACAGTAAAGGGTCTGGTCATCCTCAGACCAAGTCTTCCCTACAATTCTGCATATGACCCTGGGCACGTGTCTGTAAGTGCTCTGAGGAATTTCTTAGTGGTGTCTGCTACTTTCTGCCTTAAGTGGAAAAGAGAAGGGCTGAAAAAGTCTCTTCTGCTCATTGCACCTGACATAACTTGCTGTCATGGTTTAACCCTAGCTAGTAACTAAGCAGCACACAGCTGCTTGCTCACTGCCCACCTGATGGGATGGGGGAGAGAATTGGAAGAATAAAAGTGAGAAAACTCTTGGATTGAGATAAAGACAGTTTAATAGGTAAAGCAAAAGCTGCACACACAGGCAAAGCAAACCAAGGGGTTCACTCACCACTTCCCACGAGCAGGCAGGTGTTCAGCCATGTCCAGGAGAGCAGGGCTCCATCCTGCGTGATGGTGACTTGGGAAGACAAATGTCATCACCCTGAATATGCCTTCCTTCCTCCTTCTCCCCTAGCTTTATATGCTGAGCATGACACCATACAGTGTGGGACATCCCTTTGGTCAGTTGGGGTCAGGTGTCCCAGCCGTGTCCCCTCCCAGCTCCTTGTGCACCCCCAGCCTGCTCACTGGTGGGGTGGGGGGAGGAGCAGAAAAGGCCTTGAGGCTGTGCAAGAAATGCTCAGCAATAACACGTCCCTGTGTTATCAATACAGTTCACAGCACAAATCCAAAACACAGCCCCATACCAGCTACTGTGAAGAAAATGAACTCTATCCGAAAGCTCTAGCCAGCTCTAGCCAAAACCAGCACACTTGCAAACAGCACGATGCTGTAAAAAACGTTTGAGGTGGGGCACCAGGTAAAAGGATATCAGGGGTACTTACTAGTGCCGAGCCATGGGAACACTGCTTTCTGAAGCTCTGTTTTTGATGAAATGGGGGAGAGGATTATCAGATTAGCAAATTAAAAATGGGTTCTGGAAAGGAGTTGCATGCCCACTGATTGCCTTTGTGATGTTTGATAGAGCACAAGTAATTTTTTGGCCTCTACTATTTTTACCTAGTGAATCTGTCTGTCTTCAGGGAGACTGTGCATCTCCCTGCTGGGACCTTCCTCTGACAGAGATCTCAATGACTATTTGTTTGAATTACCTGTTGAGAGATTATTTGGAGGCCCGAAGGTTAAACCATGAACAACTCTGGTTTGGTTTTTAAAAGACATTCTCAGTCAGAGTTTTTACTACAAGAAAAACTAAGGAGAAGGGAGGGTTTGCTTAGAGAATGAGCTGAATATACAGGATTTCCTGCCCACTCCAAATGTCTGCCAGTCGTATATGTGATGTAAACAGGAAACAAAATCTGTTGGTGTCAAAAACTGACAAAAACAGTGATCATATTACTAGGAAAATGCATCTGTTGTAAAATATGCAAAGAATTAGAAATTATAAAGAGGAAAATGAGCCTTTTATTAAAACTGGATGTTCTAATTCAAAGGAAAGAAAATGATACTTACTGTCGGATTCTTTTTTCTTTTTTTTTTAAAGGGCACAAACTATATGATCTTTGTGCATTTCCAGACGATCTGATATAAGCTGGGCATACTTAGAAGCTTAATAATGTGGAGACTTAATGATAGCAAGGCACAGTTGTTTCCACACTGGAATTACTGAAATTTAATACTGTAGTTACATTCCTAGGATTTGTATTTGTTGCTTATACGGAAGGTCGCTGGTATGAAAATATTATCATCTGCCATTTCTCACCAGCAAACCCATTAATTTTACTAAATATGCTTTGTTTAAAGATGATTTCTTACTTTCCAATGTTATGCAAAAATGGCATATTTATTTTCTGTGTAGTATTTTTCCATAGTGAATAATTTAGGCAAAGAAAAATTCATCACTAAAATAGAACCGTGGAGGTAAAGTAACAGCTTTAGCCTGCATGTGGTTTAAGCACTATGATAAAAACCTTGATGGAGTTTGCAGTGAAAGTAAGCCATTGCAATTTCATCTTCATGAATGCGTTCGTAGCTTGAAAGGAGCTTAAACTTTAAGCTTCACTAGCAATTTACTTGGATACAGCAGCAGACTGCGTGTGGCTTTGCATCAGTCTGACTTTGCATCTCCCCTACATCTCACCACTGGTAGTAATCCCATTAGACGATTACATGTGGTGTCCTCAACAGATGGATTTAGTCGTAATTGAAGAAGTACTTCAACTGAGTTTAATTAACTGTGTGGTCATTTTATTACCAGAGCATCTTATACGCTATAACTCTGCTTTAAGTGAAGTAAACTTATGGCCAATTAGGACATGATAAAGTGCAGTTGTGCACATAACTGTCTGTTGCTTAGGCAAAACTATGAAAAGTGAGGGTTGGGCATTTTTTGTACTCGTGAGTCTTCAGTGCAGCTGTACTAAATGTCACTGCAATATCTGAGTACCAACCTGTGGCTGAGTCATTTGAGGAAAGTGGTCTGTAAGCTGCCAAGCAGCAGCTAGCTCTTCCTAGCCAGCTCAGTGGGAGACAAATGTGTACCTAAGCATGGTGAACATTTGCTTCCAGTGTGGCTGATGGCCTGGATCTGAATAGCTGGTCTTGGGAACGGGAAATCTTTATGCTTGGGCAAAATTGCACCAATTTGTTTCTCATCAGCAGGCAGGCAGAACTGGCCTTTAGCAGAGAAATATTCTTGTTTTCCTATGTATTTCTAATCATTTGGCTAACAAAATTTATGTTGGCCTAGTAATATTTATCTATGCACATTTTTTTTCTCTATTTTAATTGAAGGAGAGGGGAAAGCTGTTAACAGAAAGAAGTTGGCCTGATTATCCATGTGGATAGAGACTTAGTGTGAATTTTAATGACTTTCTCTTCCCATAGAACTGCCTTTTGAATTGATCTGAGGAACTGAAAAAGATGTAGCATGATCCATGAGAATGAGCCTAGATTTGTGCAAATGAATGAACTTTGAGGAATCACACTTAGTGCACATGCAGCCAGAAGTTCCTAAATAGAAACAGAGCTTGTGTTCTTCCCTTGAGGTGGCAATAGCATGGAATTATGTCCGTTATGAATAGAGCTGTGTTCTTGAAACTGATTGTCCAGGCTTTAGCTTTGGAGGAATGGATACAAGCTGCACAGATTCGTAGTCACTCTGGAGGAGAGGTGTATTGTGACCTCCAGCCTCCACAGCACAAAATAAACAGAATATTAGCATCTAAATTGTACTGGACAGTGAAGTCTGGTGCATTTGCAAGACAATAGCACTATTTACAGGCTGTGCTGGTCAGGGTGAGGAGGTCTAAGTGTTTCTACAGTTTGGTGTTTGCTGTAAATTTTATATATCTGGACCTAGTGTGCTGGTATCACAAGACACTCCATGATGCTAGAACCCAGGGAGCAGTGGTGTGCAGAGGGGAGAAAGACTGGTAACTGTGACTTCTGCTTAGCTAACTTTAACAACTAACTCTTAAACTAGTTTGCTATTTCACTATTGGCTAAAAGAAATGCAATGTATTCTGGCTGAAATTTAAGGATCTAAGTGGAAAATACACATTCAGAGAAGGTTTACACTGTGGAACCTTTCAGTAGAGTAAGTTTCACTGCATCCACAAAATGGTCAGAAAGAACGTGGAAAATTTATACTGACCTGGTTCTTCTAAAATGAGGCAGGTTTGAAAGAGTAGCAGGGTATGAGTACAACCCTACTTGGGAGGAAAGGAAGAGAACATTAAAATGTGTTGGGACAGAGTCATAAAGTGCAGTCTTAAACACGCACCAAGCAAATGTAGACTAAGCGTCGAGGTGCCTTTCAGTCACTATATTTCTCAGGTTTTGCCCATTAACTTAATTGCTGAAGTGTGGAGAAAGCTATCCCTGAAAAATGCTAGTTTGTAACATTTTGCTATCACTATATTACCTAAGCTAGGTCTAATTTAACACCGTTGCCTGAAGAGTCACTAAACATGATATAATAACTGTAAGTCTTTCCTTGATGTAAGTGGACTATTCTCTCCCAAGTATCGCGGTGTCTGCTCCAAAAGGCAAGATAGGCAAGATGATGGGCTCTTACAGGCTGAAGCAATGGACAGTGAGGCAGAGAAGTTTCAGGAAACTAATCCAGGGTTCTAATTTTCTGATGAAATACCTATGAGGTATGTTCTGTGTGAAGTTGAAATCCATACCACATGTGGCACTTTGTAGTGATTTCACTGTTTCTTCCCAACGACTTTCTGCATGCCCCTGGTTAGTTCCGCAGAGAAGGGGAGGAAAAGTGTAGCAGCCAGCTGCAAAATATAGAGCGTTTTGGCATCTCTCAGCACCCTGCTCTGCCAAAATATAGCAAAGCAGAAGTAGGACACCCCTGTTGTAGTACTGCTATCAATCAGGCATTGTTTTCTAAGCTGCTATGTGGGGAGACCTGCAAAATATGGAAAAGGAGCAAAAGTAGGCTTAATTTCTTGCAGAATTCCCCAGAGCGATGATCACCAGAGGAAACTAGTCACTGTGACAAAACGGCACAGCAAACAGTCTCTTACAGCTTCTCTTTGGACTGGCTGCTTCTGTACTTAGGCATGGGGTGTACCTTACTGCCAACCCCAGTGTCACCTGGACCTGTGCCCATGACAGCAAATTTCAGCTCCCCTCTGGCTATGCCCCTGTGTTTCTTTTACCCTTTCAAAGGGCACGACTTGCGAACGAGGCCAGGGAAGCACACCCAGGTTTTCCACACCTGGGTAGAAATTATGCCAGTCACAGACTGTGGTGGGATACTTCCTCCTTCAGCTCTTGTGTGGACTCTGCTTGGGTTGTTTCTTCAGCAGTTCTTTCCTGCTATGTAGAATCATAGAATTGTCAGGGTTGGAAGGGACCTTAAAGATCATCTAGTTCCAACCCCCCTGCCATGGGCAGGGACATCTCCCACTAGATCAGGCTGCCCAGAGCCCCATCCAGCCTGGCGTTTCCCTTACATGGGTAAGGTCTGAAGTCCTGGGTGCATGACCCAGAGCCTGAGGCTGAACATGGCTCAGCTTCAGCATGGTGAAGGTAAGTGCTGTGCATACACTTGAGTGAGGGCTGAGTGCAATTAGGGCTGTGGGAGGTGCCAGGCATGGCCAGGAGTATGCTGTGACCACTTTGAGCTGAGCTGATATTCCTTCCCTCTTAAACCCCTGGGAATATCCATGTTTCGCTTGAGGAATTCTGCTGCCAATTGCCATATTTCCTCTGGGGTCATGTCATTGGACTGACTAACATGTCTTTGGATTTATATTCTTGGGAAATCTTCCAGCCTCATAATGCCAGCCTGATGGAGCAGAGCTACTTTTGAACAAGCCCCAGGTAAGACACTGCTTTGGTTTACAAACTCTGGTGCATCACACAGAGTTCAGATTCACATTGTGTTCTGCAGTGATTTCTGGCTTATTTGTTGCAAGCTTTCAAGAACTTCTGAAGTGCCAGCATGTAAACTGACCACTGAACTGACAATGCCATCTTTAATCTGTACTTCTTCTTTAGCCTTGTACTTGATGATGGAAGAGACAAAGAAAGAGCCAAACCTGGTAAAAGGACTCATCAAAGCCAAGTAATTTAGTTAACACATTTGGTAACCAGTGTGTTTCTCAGAAGCAATAGGATTAAGTGGATCAGCTGATGTGCTCTGTGCCTGATGGAAAGAAGCTTATTTAAATTAAGAGGACCCAGAGCATCTGTGCTTCAGTCCAGAAAGAAGATGGGTTCCATTGAAGACCTTGACTACCCTCAAATCATTTTGCAATACAGCAGTGGATTTTTAGTCTCAAAGGTAAGAAATATGACTCAGACTTGGATAGATGTCTAAGAGTATGCAGACTGAAATATTCAAGGATCTCACTTTAGGTCCTGAATGTAGTTTTTTTGATGGAAAACCATCTCATACAAAGGCATCCTGTCTGCTCATCTAGACAGGAAGGAAATCTGAGAAGGGAAAAAAAGATTTGAAAGCAAGTTGACCCCTCAGGATAGACTTAGTATTTATTGAGACCTCTCTGGGGGCTTGGATGAGCAGAACTTTTCTCTGAATGACGTTTAATAAAAAATAAATGTATTTATAGCTGAGGCCTTGCTGTCTGACTGCCTGAAATGTGGAAAGTTCCTTTGGTGGTGAGATTTCTTCCCACTTTTCATTTTTGGAGTTTGAGAAACAACATACTCGAACTAATTTTTCCCTCTCTGTTAAACCACAACGAAGATGTTAAAATATCTCCTCAAAGGATTTCTTTCCCTCTGCTATGGTTTCTCTGTGTGTATTGTGTGGAAGACTGAACCTGAGAACTTCTGTGTATTGCCTCTTTTCAGGTGAAAGAGACTGTTTTTCCAAACAGCGTTTGATTAAGGCACAAAGGTAGAACGAGTAGTTCCATGTTCTTTCCAAACTAACATTTGTACTATATTTTTGAGAAACTATCTCAACTTTGGTTAAACCATATTATTACAGAGTGTAAAAGGAGCTTCCCATGGACTTTACCAAATTATTGTAGATACAGGCAGGAATTGAGGGAATGCCTTTGTTACTGTTCAGGAGTGTTTGAGGGGCCAGAGAAATAGCCTAATACTCATAAACTTGAATGTGTACAGCTAATGAACAATATTTTTCATATGTATCATTGTGTATGTTCATATGAAGGTTGAGGGTTTGTTCTGGGAGGTGTTACACGCCTTTCCTATGAGAAGACAGGGCAATGCTGGTGGCCCAAATGAGGCAGTTATTTTGGCCGAGAGGTACCTCCCTGCCTCAGGGAGACTGCTGTAGTCATGCACATCAGTGCCTGAAAATAAGGTCCATAAAGTGGGATATTCTCAGCTGCTGCAAGCCACAGGAGAGTCTCCAGGGTTCACTGGGGCCTATGTTAGATCCTTACTTAAAGAGCAAAAGCAACAACAGTAAAAGCTACCACAGTACGTTCTTGCCTTTGTGCTCTCCAGATAAAAAGCAAAAGAGACTGTGAGAATGTGCTCTGAAACTAACAAAGAGGTAGAAACATTCACATCCAAAACCTGGTCTCTAAGTGTGAACTTTAGTGAGACAAAAACATTGGCATGCTTTGCCAGAAAATTAAAAGAAATTTAAAAAGGTGCACTACAAGCACTGTATAGTGTTACTGCTATTCAGAGAAACTTCAGTTTCACCATTAGACTTCTTTCTATGAAATATGATTTTCCATGAAAAGAAATATTATGTGTGTACTTTATATGTACTTTCTCCAAAAAAGTAACTTAAACAATGCAGTAGGCTTTGGTGCTTTCACCTGATCCCTCACTCCTACCTTTCCTTACTCCCAGGTTATGTTCACTGCCTGTGAGTTGGGGGTGTTTGATCTTCTGAAGGACTCGGGAGAGCCTTTGTCTTCAGCTGCTGTTGCTATGCGCTTGGGTACCAGCACCACGGGTATGGAAAGGCTGCTGGATGCCTGCGTGGGATTGAGGCTCTTGGCAGTAGAACTGACACAAGAAGGAGGTAATAAAGAAGGAGAGGAAGGAACTAAAAGACTTAAACCTTTGATGGTTTTGACAGTGATGCAAGTGTGTGGGGAGAGGTGGTATCTAGTGTTAGGCCAGTTACTGTAGCTGGAAGGAGGAGGGAATCACTTGGGAACGCCACCTCCTCTTCAACTGAAAGAGAAGCATCAAATGTCATCATGATTAAAGATGTAAAGCAAAACCCAGGTGAAAGGCTCTATATCCCAACACTTTATGCAAGAGCCTCAGATGACCTTGGAGAAGATATTCACAGTCTATACAGGGGTAATCTCAATATAACTCTGAGATATGGCCATGATTTAACCTTAAAACAAAATGCTATGGTGGATAGGCAGCAGCATGATTTTAAAAACACTTTTGGTTTTTTTTTTGGATTTTCCCACTGCATGAAGTATTTTGTTAGATTGCTGATCCGAACTGAAAGTTTACACTTGCATCAGAGATGAGTCCATGTGGTTAGAAGGGATCTGTGGTCATCAGGGACAGCCAGTCAGGAATAACCAGAGTCTTGGAAGTTGTGTTCCCTGCTTTGGCTTCTGCTGCCTTGCCCTGTTTTAGCGCTTACAGTAGTTGCCCAATGAGCTTAGGGAGAGTAGGATCTATCTTTTATATTCCTTTTGTATGTCAGTCCTATGGGTGAGTGAAGCCACTGCAGATGCGTTGGAGGAAGTGAAGGAGATTTTGGAGGAAGTAGGGGAGATTTCTGTGATTCTTTTAAGCATTCATCTGCCTGCAGAAGGTCCTGGTGAACTGGGAGAGGGTAAGTGTGGTTGGCATGCTGATTTTGGGAACTTGCCTCCCACTTGCTGACCTAGTTGATTAGGAAAAAGACTTGTCTACATGGCCTTCTCATTTACATATAGCATACCAAAACCTTCTTCTGATAGCAAAAAGGCTATAGGTAAGTTTCAGCCCTTGTAAAGCATTCCTCTTCTTGTTCTTGAAAGAAATATTTTGTTCTGGAATAAGTGTAAGTAGCTAGTGTTTACTCTCTTGGGGCAACACACATTTCAGCTCTCAAGCACTGATCATTTCAGTGGAAGGATTGATTGTAAAAGTAATGTGGTTGTGTCTTTGGTCATATAGACAATTTCTGATGATAAATACCATGCTGTAAAGTAGACTTGGCAAATGGTATATCATGCATGTTACTATATATATTTATTTCACCTTTAGGCCTCTACAGAAACACGGAAATTTCCAACATCTACCTTACAAAATCAAGTCCCAAGTCTCAGTATGATATTATGATGTATTACTCCAATACAGTCTACTTGTGCTGGCACTACCTGGCTGATGCTGTGAGGTAAGGAGGGGCATTATACACTGTCTGTTTGCAGACCACTTTATGACATTTGTGTGGCTGCCTGAGTTGTGTGTTTCTGGGGAAGCGCACAGTGAAGATGCCAGCTGGTTCTCAGAAAGAAAACCCAATATATCATTTGGCTGTTGAGACAGCCAGTAAATGTTCTTGGATTTTGTTTGCTGTGGGTTTTTTGGATTTTTCTTTCCATTTATGTGTTCTTTTTTACCTTTTCCTTCTGATGATCTAGGAATGGTCTAGAGACGATCTAGAAATCAGATTTCTGTGTGTTTGACCTTCAGTAAAGCACTTGATCATTACAGTGGCTCTTATTTGAGGAGCCATCAACGAAGTAAATAATGAGTCATGATGACTAAGGATACTTTTGTTGCGAAGGTGTATAGGAGTAGTTTAATATGGGGCTAGAGTCTCACTTTTTCCAGTCTGCACAACTGATGGTCAAGCATGATGTGTGTGATGGTGATGATAGCACCAGTCTCATACCTTTACCTGAGATGCATTCCCATGAATCATAGAATGGTTTGGCTTGGAAGGAAACTTAAAGATCACCTAGTTCCAACCCTCCTGACACAGGCAGGGACACCTTCTACTAGATCAGTCATTCTTGTGAATTTTGAGAAATATACTGGCATGTTTTGGGATGGCAAATGAGGGTGCCTTTACAGCCATTGCAAACAGAATCACATATATTCTGTACAAAGTTGAGCACCTCCCACAGTGATGAACTAGCTGCAACTACAGGCTTGAGGTGTGTTTGGGGTAAAATTTGCATTCACATGCTTTTTTTGGTTGCTATTTTAGAGAAGGAAGAAACCAATATGAAAGAGCCTTTGGCATTTCATCTAAAGACCCTTTTGGAGCAATGTACAGGTAGTCATCAGTAGATTTATAGAAATTTTATTCTTACTGTAGATAAAATTAGTGCTTTTAATTATGGCTCAGGACAATTATATATGAATATGTGAGAATCCCACTCATTAGAGCCCTCATGTAGTGTTTTCCTTTCTCAGCAATATCCATTACTGGGACATTGATATTTTGAATAGAATTGTGTAGTTTCCTATTCTGAAAAACATATCACAGGTTTCTGGCACAAAGGCAATTGTAGCTGAAGGAAAAAATAACCCTTGAAACCTGGGAATTAGTTTAACACACTGTGAGAATTCACTAATCTTAATTCCCTATTTAAATATGTAAATGCATAGCTGTACCTTTCTGCTGCGCTAACACTCAAAATACGTTTAAATGCAAAAATAATATATTCTATGTCGATAATCACAGTGATTAGTGTTTAAGCTAAAACTTGTAATAACAGTTACATGATATGAATCACCAAGGATATTGTAAGTTGCTTCTTCTATGTGCTTTTTCTGTTTGCATTACTAGATCAGAAGAAGAAATGCTGAAATTCATGGCTGGTCAGAACTCAGTATGGAGCATATGTGGCAGAGATGTTCTTGCTGCGTTTGACCTTTCCCATTTTACTCAGATCTATGACCTGGGAGGTGAGTGTCAGTAGATCTTCTTTAACAAGCCTCTTTTACAAATTCTAAAAAGAAAAATAACTCGTATGTTGTATAATGGGCAAATCAGTGGAAAGCAAGACATATTTCAGCAATAACAGGAGCATTTTAATGTTTTGGTTGGATTAAAAACAGAAACATGAGAGTAGTGGGAGCATTAGGAATGAGTGGTGGCCCATCTCCTTGTGTATGTGGCAGCTTAGCCATTTTTTCCTTGCCTTACTTCTGGTGCCAGACTCTTTCACTGCTTCCCTTCAGTCAGTATCATTGAAATATTGTCTGCAGCCTCCTACCCTGCAGCACCCCGTAGAACTAGCAGTACTGTGTACTGCCAGGATTCATGGGACGGATCAGGCTACCTCATGAGCTCCATCACCACTTTCCTAGTGCCTAGTTTAGTGGGTCTGTTTTTTATTTCCCACCTTCCAAGATCCACAGCTGGGTCTTCTAGGGGGTGGTAGGACCTGTAAGGTCTGCGGCTGAGCCTATATTCCTGGATGCTGAGGGCCCTGGACCTTCCTGCATAGCAAATAGGGATGGTGGCCTCTCCTGTCCTTCCTCTTCCCTTTCGGCAACATGTGGGGAACAAATATACTTTATCAGGTTACATGAGGCTGAATGCACTGTTGCCTGCATCCCTTCATGGGAGTATTGCTGAACAGGTTGGTTTTGTGTGAGTGCTGACCTTCTTCTGCTCTCCCCAAAGGAGGTGGAGGAGCTTTGGCTCGGGAGTGTGTTTCTTTGTACCCAAATTCCACAGTCACAATTTATGACCTGCCGAATGTTGTGCGAATCGCCAAAGAGCAATTTTTGCCTCCTGAGGAGCATCGGATTGCTTTCTGTGAAGGTAGGTGTGGATGGTGGTGTAGTGTTGTCACAGCTGTTCCTCCTGAGCCCCCTGCCTCTGCTGAGAGGTACCGTACCGGAGATTCAGGTCTCCAGCTGCCCCTTGTGTGGGCAGTGTCCCAGATTGCAGCCTACCCAGCCTGGGTCTGCAGTTCATTGATACCACGGGGCTGTCCCAGTTGGGCATCTGCAGCTACCTTCTATCAGAGACACAACTTGGTTATTCAGCAGCCCAGAAACTCTTTACTCCTGAACAGAACTATTTGATTTCTTCAGAGTAACGGTACTTTAACAAAAAAACCCCGGTCCTGCAATTCTAAAAAACTGCCATGCCATATTATAAATCTTCTTAACACTCCCTTTTCTCCTGTGCAGACCTTCTGGCAGATGTGTGAGATGCCAGTCCTGCTCTGAGCAAGGGGCTTTCCTTTTCTGGTCACAACTGCTTGACTTTCAAGTCTTGAGATATTTCAGGCTTTGAATGTGGGTAAGCTTGCCCAGCCTGAAGATCTTGCATGATGAAAATGAGTGAAGGGAAATCTAATTTTTAATGTTTACAAAAGCCTTCAAAGTGTTGGAAGGACTTAATATTGCTTGAAGCTCAGAAAAAGGAAAGAAGCCTTCATGAAGAAGGACATTTTAAAAACAAAGATGGAGAAACACAGGAATTGTTCTGTGTGCCAGCAATGCAAAGAAATGGGAGCAGAAATGATAAAATAAGATTCAGAGAGAAAAAAACTAATGTGCCAGGTGCTGAGCCAAAGTCATGATGATGAAGCTAGTGTTAAGAGGTGAGAGATGTATATTTTTCCTTTATGGACTTATGATGTAGCTCTGAAGGTCCTTGAAAAATTGCTTAGATAAGGAAAACTTTTCTCCGTTTTTCCATGAGAGAAACCATGAGAAACTGTCTTCTCCTCTTAAAGCTTTATGAATCTGAATTCCTGTCGTTGGAGAAAACTTAGACTCAAATGCTTTCCTGTGCATCAAAGGCTGTTTCAGATGAGCAACTGCTTTTAAACATTTCAGATCTTCCTGAAACTGAACAAGAGCATAATCCCCTATGCAATGTCAAAGAGGACTTTTACCTGGTAATGCTGTTGAGTGAGAGACATATATCACAGATCATGGATCATAGAACCACCTAGGCTGGAAGGGACCTTAGAGATCATTTTAATCCAGCCTCCCGGTCGCCAGGAACGCCACCTCTCGAGTAGATCAGGCAAAGCATGGGGACCGAATGGGAATCGAACCCGCGTCCTTGGCATTGTCAGCACCACGCTCAACTGACTGAGCTAACCAGCCCCCTTACAGCCCTCTGTGTAATACATGCATTCTTGTTTTACAGGAGACTTCTTTAACGATTCAATTCCAGAAGCTGAATTGTATATTTTATCCAAGATACTGCATGATTGGGATGATGAGAAGTGCAGGCAACTGCTGGCAAAAGTCTACAAGGCTTGCAAACCTGGTAGGTGCAAACTCTTGAAGAGCTGAGAGACTCTCACCTATCAATAATGTGAAACACACCAGTAGCAATACTCAGCTTGGTTGACAGTTTTCAGTGTAGGGGTTTCTTGGTTTAGTCTTTTGCTTTCCTAGGCCAGCCATGTGTAGCTGAGCTAAATAAGATATGGTCTAAGTTCTCCTTAACTGGCTTCTAGTTTTAGTCTTCTTTGCTACAGGGGCTCCTCTTTCAAGACGTTTAGCTGTAAAGATTGGGTGTTATTTAGATAGGCATATACCTCAGTAAGAATCCCATTAACCATTAAGTCAGTCCCTAGCTAGCAAAGCAGAGGCATGCTCTGATGCCTCTTTCGTTGCCTTCTGTGATGCTAACATATGACTTCACATGGAGGATGCTTCTTCCTGAAACTAAAGGTTGTAATCTAAAAACTCAGCTGAAAAGTATCTCATCTTCTCAGAGTTCAGTATGTGTTTTATTCCTCTTTATTCAACCAGGCGGTGGAGTGCTGCTGGTTGAATCACTTCTGAATGAAGATAAAAGTGGGCCTTTAGAAACCCAACTGTATTCAATGAATATGTTGGTCCAGACAGAAGGAAAAGAGCGAACAGCAGCAGAGTACAGCACACTCCTCAAGGCAGCTGGCTTTGGAGAGATTCAAGTAAAGATGACTGGAAAACTCTACGATGCTGTTTTAGGAAGGAAATAATAATACTTCCTTTATGTACCTAATGAGATAGAATAAGTGGACAAATGTGATATTCTCTTCTTAGAGGGGAATCATCAACTTAGCTTTTAGTTAACGCAGTCAATGCTTTTGTAAGGTGATGCATCGTCAGGAGAATCATTAATGATAGATCTTGAGCTTGCAGGGACTGCGAGTCTGGCAGCTTGACTAGAGCTTGCCTTTGGATCTGGAAGGGGGAGGAAAATCAATACCTATTCCACAAGAAATAACTCACAAAAGAAATGTGCAGTATGTGTGCTTCGGATTTTTTCATTCTTTCCAATTTCAACACTCTATCTGTCAAAAGCAAAGCTAATTTTTTTTGCTTGAATTCCTGCAAAATAAAACTGATCTCTATACTGAGCTCTGTTACCTGAATTTTTATTCCTAGGGAATTGATATAGTATAAACAGACCAAATTATGTCTCCTTGTGGTTAGTCTTTTCAGACCTTCAGGAAAAGTCCCATCTTAGCCTTGAGGAGATTAGCGTGAAAAATTAAATTATTTCCTCTAGATTTTGATTTAAGTTACGAAAAAGAATTTCCTAGCTTGATGACTGGCTGAAGCCCAGGACTGTTCTTTATAGGGCAGGTACTGAGATGGCAGTTGAAAAGGAGAATGATGCAGCCAAGCCATTCAATTATGCAGTGGGGAAGTCGTTATTACATGCCTCCTGCTATTTCTTTGTCATTTGATCACGCGCAACCTGCCATAAACCACCGAGTTCTTGGAAGCAGAATTACAGGTTATTGGTGTGAGAAACATTTGGAGAAGGCACCAGAAAGTAACTCACTGGAGTTACGGCTTGAACACTAATTGCATTTGCACATTAAGCTGGATACTAGAGGAGCCTGAGATAGTCTTCACTGTAGTCGTCTACAGGAGCTTGCCTTTTCCTGGATTGTAGGAAAAGCATAGGAGAAAGTAGCCTCAGTAGGGAAAAGTTGGCCTTTTGCCATGTTTTGTGATGACAAAGTCAAATCATAAGTCCATATTGGCCCTTCTCATCTGTAAAAGCAAGAGGACACACTTCATGAGTTACTGTGCAGATAATAAGTTTATGCCCGAGTAGGACCTTGCCCTGTAGATACCGACAGGATAGTGCAGGGATTAGAGCAGGTGGTTTTGGAGAGTTCCCCTGTAAGCTGAAGTCACTGTTCAGTGTTCCCTACCTGCGAGTTATGTGGCATGAAGGTGACTTTGCCAGGAGCCGCAGCCTGTGAGTAATGTGTTCTGAATGCTTCCTTTTTTCTCTTCAGACAAAGTGAGGTGTGACATCAGGCACAAATGCAAATAACGAAGTGAGGCTGACCCAATCTTTGCTGATTCCACCTACATCTCAGAAAAAACAGATGTTCACAGAAATTACTTTGCCGCTTTTATTGTACTAAGCAGCCAATGAAGTATGCTGGCAAGAAAAAAAAAACAAACAACAGAAAACACACAAATCTCCTATCTAGACTTTCTCTGATATGCTTTTCACCAAAAAAGTTGCATGCCCATAGACTGCTGGTTGCTTATGTAGCAGCAATATTTCCCGAGCCGGTAGACAGGCCAGTCACAGTCAACATGCAGCAGCTGCATATATAAACTGACATATCATGTGTTAAAGAGTACTTGTCTTGGCTGATGTCAGTAGTAATTCTGCCCTTAGCTTGAAAGAAAAAAAAAGTAGGCTGCTTTGGTTTGTCAAAATAAATTCTTTAAGTACAGTACTTCTGCACTGAGTTGATTCATGACATGCTCTGAGTGCCATTAACTTACTGGTGAGTGGCTTGGGCATAGCTTGGATAGGTAGGATGTATACCTCATTCTAAAGTGCCTTTTAGCTGTGTCAAGGTTCAAAAATGATGGATCTTTAAAGAACAGGATTGACCCATCCTTATTTGGAATACAGATGGAAATAAATAAAGTGGAAAATGGTAACTGCAGAATTTGAAGACCGTTGACATTTAAAAATGACTTTTAAGGATCAGATGTGATGCCATATAAGAGCAGTTCAACACATGGTTGCAGTGTGCTTTCACTGCCTGTGCAAAGAAGAGCCTCCAGCTGGCTGCAGCTTCAGCTGCTCTTTCCTTATTTGCTAGCTGGCATTCAAGCACCCAGCTTCTGGAGGGATGCTAAAGCATTCTTGGCTACTCTCTTATGCTAGATGACTGAGGAAATACTGAAATGTGTGTAACGAGGATACTAAAATTCTATATTCACCTATAGAGACAGACAGAACCTTTGAAACAACAAAATAATGTAGTAAGAGGATTCGTGCTGTTTTTATTAGACTATATTTATCTACGCAGTTCTGATTTTCCTATTCTTCTTCTGTACCTCCTGCCCTTTCCTCCACAGTGTATTTAACCTCCTCTTCCTTTAGAGCCTCTCTTTTCTCCCATGTCGCTTTGACTTCTGTCCATCCTTTAGCGCTTCCTTTGCAGAGAGAAAGTTGCTCTGTCATCACAGTGCCAGAGACTAAGCTTAGAGTACTCTGAGCTTAAGACCTGCCTTGACAAAGCAGAGACATAATGAGTCTCATCAGAGCCACCTCTTTTTTTTTTTTTAATGACTTTGAAGAACACATGGTGAAAACATTGTGAGTAAGACCTGAGACATTCTTTGCTGTATGCAGACAAATTAAAACCCCATTTGCCTTATGGGTTCCATGCTCCAACATGTATTTCTGACGACACCTTCTTATATGTGATTTTTTTCAGCTGTGTTTTTTCTTGATATTGGATACTTTAATGTTAAAAAGATTATATAGGAACAAAGCAGCAAGGTGGAAGTTTCTGAGTTCCTTGTTTTGTGTATTGTGAGCCGTTCCCAAGTACAGGCTCCTTCATGGTGCCAGGGTGGGAGGTTTACTCTGATGCAGATAGCTCTTGTTAAGTGAGTTCTTTCCACCTCTCACAGATTTTTTAGCCATATGGGCTGTGGTAAATTTTCTAGCTCCCAATATGACTTGGGAGTAATGAATGAAACCTGGCCATAACTGGTGTGAATCAGCCAAGAGCAGAAGTATGCTCTAGACAGGAATGCACCAGTCCGTGAGTTCAGACTGTCCGTGCCCAGTTGTGCTGGAGGAGTGCAGCTGCCCCTAAGACCACTCCATCTGGGAGGATAGAAGCTTCAGCAAACCTTGGCCTGGGAATTACATGAAAGAGCAGAGGGCAAGCACCAGGGAATTTGCCTTGTTAACATACTGACTGGAAGCTGAAGGCTACTGCCTTTCAAATGGAGGCCTCTCCATCCTACAGGTTACTTTGGGAAGATTTCTTCCATGCATATGCATGCTGGTTTTGACTGGGGTAAATTTTTTTTTTTCCATAGTAGCTGGTATGGGCCTATGTTTTAGATTTTTGCTGAGAACAATGTTGACAACACAGGGATGTTTTAGCTACTTCACAGCTCACCCCACCAGCGAGATGGCTGGGGGTGCACAAAGAGT
Organism: Apaloderma vittatum; assembly: GCF_000703405.1. NCBI lineage: Eukaryota > Metazoa > Chordata > Aves > Trogoniformes > Trogonidae > Apaloderma > Apaloderma vittatum. Next base: position 31,263 of record NW_009726789.1, read on the forward strand.
TAAGAGAAGACACAGCTAGGACAGCTGACCCCAACTGACTAAAGGGATATTCCATAAAACATCATGCTCAGTGTATAAAACTAGTGGAAGAAGGAGGAAGTGACTACATTCAGAGTGATGGCATTTGTCTTCCTAAATCATGATAGAGCCCGGCTTTCCTGGATGGGAAACAATGAATGAATTCCTGTCTTTAGATTCCTTTGACCAGATTCCTGCCAGTGAATGAATTACGCTTTCCTTATTTCAACCCATGAATTCTCTCAGTTCTACCCTTAAGATTCCCTCTCTCCATCCCACCAGATGGGGGAGGCGGACAGAGTGATCAAACAGCTGTATAGTGCTTATCTGCCAGCTGGGGTTAATTCATGACAACCTGCAAAGAAGGCAAATTTAGGAAGCTCTGTAATGTCTCCTGAGGTACTTCGTTTTGAGATGCACACAGCCTTGCCTTCTGTACCCATGACAGGTATGCATTCATGGGTCCCTTAAATATGAACACAGCCTCTAGTTCTATCTCATCTCTGTGCCTCATCAGGTCACCAATTCTCAGCTGTGGTCTTTCCAGACCAAGTGGTTCTTCTACTTGGCCAACAACACCTCCTGCCAAGGCCCCGTCATCTGCTAGCATATTCAGGTTCTTGGGCTAGCCATAGCCCTATAGAATCTGTGTATAGCAGTGTTAAATGTATCATTATTTTTGTTGGTTTGATTTCTTTTAGTCCATCACAGCAGTCTTTTCTTTTCCAGTGGTAATGAAGTCTGGACTAATAATAATTCAGTTCTCAAGACTCCATTAGGCTGGAGGAGGAGAGTTCCTGCCTTTGCCTGTAAGAGTAATTCCTGGTGTCTCAGTAGGAAGAGGACTGCCTTTGCTACTGTGAGGACACTGGCCTTAAACATTAACTTTGCCTCTTCTTGGCTTCACATGACTCCAGCTCTGACCTATAGGGCTTGTTATCTGGCTGTTTTGAGAAACTACTGTGTGAAACAGAGCTTAATAGGAAGTGTCTCTTGCTCTTCATCATCCCACACTCAGATTTTCCTATCATAACAAAGGCCTTGAGAGCATGGGTGCAGGCTGAAGACAGGTACCCCAGTATCATCCAGAACTTTATGACAGTAATTGGTCATTGAAGCACAAGCTTGAGCACTGGGAAAAAGTTGCTTCAAATGCAACAAGCAAAGGAAACCATATCTAGGCAAGAAAACACAGTGGAGAAGCAGAGTAATGAACCCCTGCCTAGAAAAATAACAGCCTGGTAAGCAGCTCGATCAGGCTGAGGCTGGGGGCTGAGTGCTGCTTAGAAACACCTCACCAAAGGAGACCTTAAACGGAGGGGAGAAGTGTGGGAAACTGTCGTCACAGGAACTGTGATTGGAGAAGCACTGGGGGACAGAGGGAATCAGACATATGCCCCCAGGCTCCCTCCTGGTTCCAAGTTTGAGTTTTCCCTCCCTCCACCTGCCTGCTCCCAAAGCCCCTTGAGGGACCTGGGACCTGTGCACCGGTTGTCCCAGGCTGTGTGTGCTCTGTAAGTGTGTGCATGTTTTTCCCCACGAATTCTGCAAATCTCTCTGCTCTAGGCCCTCAGAATAGCCTTATTGCAAACCGACTTAGTTTTGGGCAAGAGCAATGTTTTGAATGAAGCTCCAGCAGGGTTATGAAGAATGTTCTACATTGAAGGAGGGAGGGTGAGATGGACAGTAAAAAGGGCATGCTCACCAGAACTTGTTGCTGCACTGTTAGATTAAGGCAAGGCCACATGGATGGTTTGATTGTAGGCAAAAAATGGGAGCTGCCTCTGGGCTCGTCTGTTTGGGTGAGCTGGTTGAGCTCATCTTGCAGCCCAGGGACGCAAGTGGCACTTCACGGGCCTGAATACCACCCTGGACATGCAGCATGATGCAGCATGGACTTGTGCCTGTACAGCTTAGCTGTGGTGTGGGTCACCAAATGTGCAACAGGCTCCTGGCCAGGATCAGTACATTCCATCCCTTGATCCACATACGGATTGCCTTTCCCAGAGATATGCTAAGTTACAGATTACATTAATAACATACAGACTTCTCAAGACCTACGTGCAAGGCCCAGTAGAACAGACATGACCTGTCCTTGACCACAACATTTTCTGCAAGTATAGTTGCTTCCAGAAGGTCAGCATGTTTCAGATTCTGAAAGGGTGCAATACCTGTGTCCAGGCTTGAGAAAAGCAATCTGATTGTAAAGGGATGAAAGATATTTACAATAGGAAATATGTCTGTGTGTTACACATTAGTGTTATTAAACTGTCAAGAACTGATTAAAAGCAAATAAAACTATTTCTTCCCGACATGTCAGGGTGGGTGTCCTGGTTTGAGAATGACTTAAGGTTCATATTGTTAGAAAGATACATATTTATCCTGTGCCATATCTTTTTAGCTTTAAAACAGATTATGCTTTTTGAAATAGAATACAGTCTTCAATTGCTAAACCTTTGGTGTGATAAATAAAGCAGTGCTAGTAGCACTTGTTGCTGATTTATTCTTTCAGCATTTATAGTACAAAAGGAAGACTGCAGTTCTAGACTGCGATGTGAATGCTAAGGATGCCAAAATGCAACAAAACCATACACTCTTCAATTCTTATAAAAACACTCAAAAAATTAAAATCTCATATGGAAACACTCAAATGCTAGTAGAATTTCATTTTTAGTTGGAGAGTAGGTAAATTATTACTACTATACAAACATCTGTTTCAGGCTTTTAGCTTTCAGAAGTGGTATTCAACAGCCTTGGACATCAAAGGAGACTAAAAAGGCAATAGAAATAATAGCATTAATATATGTAGGAGTAAATGTTAAGGCTCCAGTGTTACAGCTATCGAGGACAAAGATGTCTAATGGGAAAGAAGTCTATTGTGTGCAGGGAGGGTGTAAAGAAGACAAGGGAGGGTGTAAAGAAGACAGAGCCAGACTTTGCTCAGTGGTTCCCAGTGGCAGGACCAGAGGCAATGGGCACAAACCGAAACACAGTTCCCTCTGGCCATCAGGAAACAATTTTGCTGTGAAGTTGACTGAGTGCTGGCACACAGGCTGCCCAGAAAGGTGGTAGTCTTCCACCTTGGAGATGTTCAAAGACTATCTAGATATGATCCTGTGCAACCAGCTCTAAGTGAACCTGTTTAAACAGGGGGACTGGACCAGATGACCTCCAGAAGTCTCTTCCAACCTCAAACATCCTCCGGTTCTGTGTGTCCAGATATGAATGGATTTAAGGCATGATGTGTCTGACAGCCCCCTTTTAAGGAGTAATAACTCAGTGTTCACCTTTAGCTAATCAGTTTTGTGCAATGTCTTGAATGGTGGTAGATAAAAATCAACTTTCAACTGTCTATTGCTGCTGGGTAAACTAAGCTCCCAACCTGGAAGGTTATTGATAGAGGAAGATATCTTTCCAAGTATGAGATGAAGATAAATCAGAAAGAGGGAAAATTCAGGCCAAAGTATTGCTTACTGTTCCTGCTTTGGCCCCACCACACTGGAGCCATTGGTCTCCCCTTGAAACCTGAGTACAAGCGGATGCGGTGACCTAGTGTATATGGCAGTCTCCAGTGTGGCCTGTGCTCAAAGCAAAACACTGCACAGAGGTGGTGGGCAACAACAGCAACCCTAACAGCTGTGACCCCCACAGATGGCTCCTACAGCAGCCAAGATGCCTGAGGTACTGGCTGCAACTGTAGAGAGGATGAGGTGGTTTATGGATTACGGCGATTTTATGGATTATGCAAGTTCACGGGCTCATCAGGTTCTCACCCTAATGGGGAGGGTACCCAAGGGAAGAGCAGCAGTGCATTTTAAGATTGTTGTAACCATATTGCTTGCAGGGTTCAGCCTTTTACAGAGGCATGAACAGCAGAATTATGAGCTGTCTAAAATGCATTGCCAACAACTGATGAATTGAGCCTGCTGTGGGCTCTGCTGGGATGACTCCTGTGGAGGATGGGAAGAAATTGAGGTACTGTCAGGTTTTGTAATGATTTTACAACCCAAGACAGGAAAGCAGGCATATAAAAAAAGTCATGGAGAGCAGACCAATTAGTCCTGCCCTGCAAAGCCCCCATTTGTGTTACTTGTGCATGGAAGAGCACCTTGGAAAATAAATAGAGAAGTTAAAGGGAATAATTTTGTTTCAGGACAGCTAGATTCCAGATCTCTCAAAGAGCCTTTTCATCTAAGGTGGGCATTTACAGCTCAAAAGGTTGTATTTCAAGACTAACAAGGCAGAGGATCAGGTGGTTTAGCTACAATGATGGAGTTATAAATACATCAGTATCTTTTTTCTATAAATGACTCCCAACCTTTATATGGGTGGAAATACCCTAAATTGCTTCACATTAATGACTTGTATGCCAAATAGAGTGTAAGGATTAGCAGCATACTGTAAAAAAAGCCCAACTCCACTGGAATGTAAAATGACCACTGAGTGGTACTGTAAAATAACATCTTGGAGCTACTTTGATGTTGCCTATCTAAATTTCATGAAACAGGCTGGGGTCCTGTTTTGCTGATTGGCCTAGGGCAAGGAGGATCCCACAGAAAAGGACATCAACAGAAAGGCTGGCTTATTTTCTGTCTATGTCAAAGTACTGCAAGAATAAGACAGTACAAGCTTATTATACTCTAGTTTTAAGCAGCAAGGAGAACACTTGATCATTACTATATGCAGTTAGTGATAGTTATTAAGAAAAATCCATCACCAACCACCCTAATATCATCATCCAGATCTGCAGTGGCTGGGGAGCCCCTGCTGCAGTGAGGATTCTGGAGAACTGTTCTGACACTTTGGAAGTCCTACACAGTGCGTCCACTCGTAGGTGAGATACAGCTTTTATACTATTAAATAAACAACCTTACATAACTTCAAATGCAGGAACATCTGGTGTTGTCCACTCTGTTGGTTTCCTCCCATAGCCTGACCAGGGCTAAAGGAAGAATACACGGGAGTGTCCCTATCTGTTTCGGTCTTCAATCACATATTTCTAACCCAAGCCGGGACTCTGGTCTCACAGTCTTGTAAGATGCTTCTAACAAAGCAAGAGGCAGCTAGTGTCCCAGCCTTGCACCTGGCCTTTAGATAAAGAAAGGACACTCTGCTAGTTCCCAATGCACATTTAGTGTTACAGCAAAGCTTTTACACATTGGCATTGAAATATATAGAGATATACATGCTAAAATAGATTATCAATGCATTATATATGTGATTAATACTGTATAGTGTGGGGTTGTGAAGTTCATCTATAGATCAACTTCAGTTCAAGGCCTATGATTCAGGCCCTAGCATTTCAGGTCTCCACATCTAGCCATTTTCTGGGTACCTTGTCCTTATTTGCTTTATTACAGAAAGGATACAAGCTTTGCGGTGAAATATGAGATATTCACAACTTTTTAATAGAGTTAGTGAAGTTCCAGGAATAAAATGACCAAATAAATTTTCAGATGGAAGTCTAATTCTGTGGGGAGAAACCAAATTATTCCAAATCCTCACAGAGAGCTGTAAAGTCGTCTACTTTTGGAGGAAAGAAAGAGAGAGAGAGTGGCCTAAGTTCTTTACGGAGATTTAGAGATAGTGAAGTATACCATGAATAGCACAGACCTGAAGCCAATTTACAATAAATTCTCACTGATGGTCAATGATCTGGTTAAAGCTTCCATCCAGCAGTACGAAATGGTACAAGTTTTAGCACTGATTGAGGATTATTGCTGCTTATGCAAGGCTGTGTCCTCATGAACATCAAATTTTCATAGAAACAAGGGAAGATGCTGTTTGAAATATTACCTCTGTCATGTAGTGTGCTGATACATAGACTTTATTATTGTCAAGAAAAAAATGCAAATCAATTAAGTATGGAAATATTGTCTCTGACAGCCTGTACATTGGAAGATTGCATACCAGTAAGCATAGCTTTACATTTGTGATTAGGAAGGCCATGCCATTTGCACAGTGTTCTGAAGTAACTAGTTTAAAATAATGTTTTATAAAATAATGGCCATGAGAAAGGTAGGAACTGTCACCTGGTAGAAATCAAAGATTTCTCAGCTGTGGAGATATATTAATAAGCAAAATACTGTGTGAAAGTGTCACATGTAAGCATAAACAAGTTTGATACAGAAGTTCATTTACTGTTATGGACCAAAATGGTTATTTTCTGTGATCTTAGTGTTTCTGTTCTAGAAAACTGTCTGCAGTTATCCACAGCTCTGAAGAATTATCCTGATGCAAAAGGTACCTTTTCATTGTGGGAAAAAAAACAAACAAACAAAAAAAATTGTTGGCATGGGTTTCAGTGTGGCGGGTTTTTTGTACAAGTAGGGGTAGACTTGTGTGAAGCTCTGAGAGCCTCCTGCACCCCCAGGTAGGATTTAGACCTGTCTCTGGCCAGGGCCAGGCCAGTCAGTGCCTCAGCGATCAAGATATTTAAGAGGCAACTCCATGTTCTATCTCTCTTTTGGTTTCGTCTCATTTTGAGCTGTTCTGTCTTTAATGTTCGGGAGTTTTTCTGTTTGAGAAGGTGAGAGGAGATCAAAGGAACGTCGCCCTGAGAAGAAAGACAGGGACAAGAGTCCCAGAAGAGAAGGAGAGGGAGAAGGTTGCTGGATCAGGACCTTTCCCTGAAGCCTGTGGTGGCCGAGATGTCAGGAAAATTATGCCTGCCAGCTGAGGGGACTGACAGGAGCGAGATTGTCCAGGATGCGGCAGTACATGCAAAGCCCCATGCCGGAGAGGAGAGAGACTGAGCATCAGAGGGGAACATGCCTGAAGCGATCTGCGGCTCCGATGGACCCACAAGGAGGAAGAGGATTGCCTCCTGTGAAGTGGACACCACGTGGCAGGAAGGAGAGGCTGCGAGGAGCCCTCTTTCTCAAGGAGGAGCTGCAATGGACAATGAGCAGTGGCCAGATGGGCTTCATACCCCACCCCCTGC
>NW_009726789.1:38254-40551 GCF_000703405.1 Apaloderma vittatum
TCACTTATGAGGGGTAAGGAGGTAGCCAGGAAGATGGGGGGGGTGTGGGGGTGGTGGCGGCAAAGTGTATTTAAGATTGGGTCATATTTGTTGATGTATTCCTCTCACTATCCTACTTTGTAAATGGTAGCGATGAATTAAATCTATGTTTTTCTTCCCAAGTCTCTCTGGTTCTTTACCTGTCATCTTAGATTATTACCCTCCCTATCTTTAATCTCAGTCCTTGAGCTTTTTTAGTTGAATTTTCTCTCTCCACATCACTGTCGACATGTGGGTCGGGGGAAGGAGTGAGCTGGAGACCAAGTATATTTTTGTCCCACTCAGCTTGAACCACAACCTTTGTGTATTGTATTTTGTGATGGATCAATGATAAGGCCTCACTAAGTTGAAAAACGTATTTCAGAAACGATTGGATGTTCTGCATACCTAGCCTTTACGTTTTATTCTCGGGTAACCTGGTATTTGAAAAGCTGGAGTCACCATTTGTCCTGACATGTCCTGGCATGGGGTACAGGATAGAGATGAGGGAAAAAAACCTTAAAAGTTCAGGGATTCCTCAGGTGCAAGTATTTCCTCCACAAGTTTTAAACTTGTGCCATGAGTCTCAGTTCATACCAGGAAACTTAGAAAGCAGCTTTTTTTTTTTCTTGAGATAGCAATGCCAGCCCCTCACAAGTGAGGATGTCTTCCATCTGTATTCCATTGCAGTAAAGCGATTTTGATGATGTGCGAGTCATAATGCCTCAATTAATTGGTAATTTGTTTACCAAAACTTTAACTCTGCATCTGTCCATCCATCTGTTTGCTAAAGCACCATTATTTTGAGAGTGTAAACTATTCAACAGCTATAGGATAGAGGTGAATGCTTGACTAGCTTTGCTAATGAAACACTAGTTATCAGGGAGTTGCATCTTGAGTGCTGCTGACCCCTGCCCCACCAATTTTGTCAAAGGCCCCTGAAGTAAAAGCACAGAGTAATAAAGCCAGAGATAGCAGAGGTATAATCTGAATTCACAGTAGATCAGTTGCAAATAAATGCAACTTCAACAGGCAGGTAGAAATGTTTTTACAGCAGAATGTGAAGACATGTAGACTTATGTAACAGATTAGTGCAGCTGCCCGTGGCCGATCACATTGCAGAGATGTCTGCAGGGAGAATACAAAGCAGCACTACTTCCACTTCTTCAGAACTGGGTGTGCAGAATGCATCCCTATGGTGCTTATATTCTTACATGTGCAAGTATTTTTTGTCATAATTAAAAGGAAGTGTTCCTCTGCTTTTTGCACTTCATCTAGTACTGTACTCTTAAAGCTTTTTTGAAATTGTGTGCACCGTTCTGTCTTTTAATGCCAGAGCAGAAAAACAATTTGACCTTGTATCTCCACACATACATTATCCTTTCTACACATCTTCTGCTGTCTCACAATGAATTTGGAGACTAGCTCAACCAATTACTTTGCTGTAGGTGTAGGTTAAACTTTTGCAGGACTAAGGCTGCTTTTGAGCAAGTGAATGAACTTTGCAGAATCTCACTTAGTGCACATTCAGAAGGAGCTTCCTAAATAGAAACTGAGCTTGTGCACTCTCCCTGAGGTGGGGATAGCAGGGGAAGTTGTCCATTATGAAAGCAGCTGTGTTCTTGAAACATGCTGTCCAGGCTTTGGCTTTGGAGAAATGGTGTCTCGTTAAATGTGAGCTTCACAGATTCCAAGCTATGCTGTCCAGCATGCAGAGGTCTAAATGTTTCTACAGTTTTGTGTTTGCTGTAACTTCTGTATGTTCAGACCTAGTGTTCGGGTGACACAGGACACCCTGTGGTATTGGAACTTGGGAGAAAGGTACTGTTTCCAAGTTGTATATATTAGGATGCTTTGAATGCTAATGATGTGTAGATCCCCATAATATAAGGACTCCTGAATTCTGAGATAGCTGGTTAAGGGCTCTTCAGCCTAACAGACAAAGGCAAGAGACAGAATCAGTAAGAAGTTGCACTTAGGTACACAAATTCTAGCAAATAGAAATTGAGGAGAACATCAGAGCATCAAACAGCTGAACCACACATCAGAACTCTCTGGCCACTCTGTGAGGACCACTGAAGGATGCCCTCAAAGCCACGGAGATCTTTATAACTGAGAAAAAAAAAGCAGAAACAAGATTCCCAGGGGACTTACAACAGAGAACAGACATCACAGGAAATGCAAGTGAGCTTGTGGGAATTAACATGGGAATCATACTGTGGGGATTGTGGGAAAATTAGTATATTTACAGAAGGGGCCAAAGGCAGGAAAAGGGAAGA
>NW_009726789.1:40563-40928 GCF_000703405.1 Apaloderma vittatum
CAAGCCTGAGGAAATGGGGAGGAGATGAGATACGATGTACTGCTCCTATTTTGCAGCTGCTGGGCAGCACTCCTCTCTGGCCAAACTGTGTGTCTGATCAATACAGATTATCTTTTATTCTTGTTCAACTATATCCCCTATTATCTTCTGTTTCTTTTCCTGAAGTCTTCCAGTATCAAAATGCCAGCCTGATGGAGTAGAATTACTTTTGAACAAGCCTCAAGTAAGACACTGCTCTGATTTATGAACTCCAGTGCATCACATGGGGTTCAGGTTCTTGGTTGTGTTCTGCAATGATTTCTGGCTTATTTGTTATAAGCTTTTAAAAACTTCTGAAGTACAAGCATATAAACTGACTGCTGAAC
>NW_009726789.1:40942-41838 GCF_000703405.1 Apaloderma vittatum
CCAACTTTAACCTGTACTTCTTCTTTAGCCTTGTGTTTGATGTTGGAAGAGACAAAGGAAGAGCCCAACCTGATAGAAAGACTCGTCAAAGCCAAGTAGGGTAGCTAATGTGTTTTGTAACCAGTGGGTTTCTCAGAAGCAATAGGATTAAGTGGATCAGCTGATGTGCTCTGTGTCTGATGGAAAGAAGCTTATTGAATTAAAAGAACCAGAGCATCTGTGTCTCAGTTCAGGAAGGAGATGGGCTCCACTGAAGACCTTGACTATCCTCAGATCATTTTACAGTACAACAGTGGATTTTTAGTCTCAAAGGTAAGAAATATAGAATAATAGAATCACTCTTGGATAGATGTCTCAGACTGGAATGCTCAAGGCCTTCGCCTGATCTCTCTGAGGTGAAAACAGTTTACAATAAAGCATCCTAATACTACCCTGACTTTAAACTTGGAATTGACATGATAGAATCACAGAATCACAGAATGTTAGGGGGTTGGAAGGGACCTCAAAATATCATCTAGTCCAGCCCCCCTGCCAGAGCAGGATCACCTACAGTAGGTCACACAGGAATGCGTCCAGGCGGGTTTTGAATGTCTCCAGAGAAGGAGACTCCACAACCTCCCCGGGCAGCTTGTGCCAGTGCTCTGTCACCCTCACAGTGAAAAAGTTTTTTCTAATATTTTTGTGGAACCTCCAGCTTGTACACATTACCCCTTGTCCTGTCATTGGACATTGCTGAAAAGAGCCTGGCTCTGTCCTGACACTCCCACTTGACGTATTTATAAACATTTATGAGGTCACCCCTCAGCCTCCTCTCATCCAAGCTAAAGAGACCCAGCTCCTTCAGCCTCTCCTCATAAGGGAGATGTTCCACTCCCTTCAGCATCTCTGTGGCTCTG
>NW_009726789.1:42217-42493 GCF_000703405.1 Apaloderma vittatum
GGCTGACATGTTCTCTTCTCTAAGGTCCCTCCCAGCCTATGCCATTCTATGATTCTATGATTCTATGATTCTATGATTCTAATCCCTCATCCAGGTCATTGATGAATATATTGAAAAGCACTGGCACCAACACTGACCCCTGAGGGACCTCGCTAGACACAGGCCTCCAACTAGACTCTGCTCCATTGGCCACAACTCTCTGACTTCTTCCCTTCAACCATTTAGAGACCCAGCTCACTACTTGGTCATCTAGACCATGCTTCCTCAGTTTACCTA
>NW_009726790.1:0-52130 GCF_000703405.1 Apaloderma vittatum
CTCTGCCCTGGTGAGGCCGCAGCTGGAATATTGTGTCCAGTTCTGTGCCCCTCGGTTCTTCCAGGAAGGACAGGGAACTGCTTGGAAGAGTCCAGCCCAGAGCCACAACAATGATGGAGTGGAACATCTCCTTTGGGAGGAAACGCTGAAGGAGCTGGGTCCCTTTAGCTTGGAGGAGACAGAGGGGTGACCTCATGAATGTCTATAAATATGTAAAGGGTAGGTGTCAGAAGGATGGGGCCGGGCTCTTTTCAGTGTTGTCCAATGATATGACAGGGGCAATGAATGTAAGCTGGAGCATAGGAGGCTCCACAAAATCATTAGGAAAAACTTTTTCACTGTGAGGGTGACAGAGCACTGGCACAGGCTGCCCAGGGAGGTTGTGGAGTCTCCTCTGGAGACGTTCAAAACCCGCCTGGACGCATTCCTGTGTAACCTGCTGTAGGTGATCCTGCTCTGGCAGGAGGGGGCTGAACTGGATGATCTTTTGAGGTCCCTTCCAACTCCTGACATTCTATGATAAGCTGGTTGTCAGCCTTGTTCAGGTGGCCCCTGAAAGGATGTTCATTTGGGCAGAAGAAACATCAAGACACAACAAATGCAAAAAAAGGGAGGCTGGGGGATTTAACCGGATAGTATCTTGTGTGATTGCTAATTACAGTATATCCATAGCCTAATAAAGAACCAGATTGAGCAGAATTGGGAGATATGCCAGCCCCGTGCTCTGCCAGAAATCAGCCTAGCGTTTTAAACCCCATTTCGGTCATTCTTTTCCACTCGACAGCACTTCTACACATGTTTACAAAATGCTTTGCTGTTGTGGGATGTTGCATTTGGTAAGTTCCTATCTGCTCTCCTATAAACAGCACTTCATCTGGTTTGGTGTATAGTAGTTTTAGCACAGCTGTGCTGCTGCAGCAAATGATAAATCTGGTTTCTTTAGGAGTGTTATAGAAGCATTTACACAGATGACGTTCCTGAAGCTCAGAAATAGCACAAATCTATTTGGGATGTTCCTCAAGTGTTTGATATTCTGATATATCCCCTTCCCTCATCTCCTCTCACCTTATACTTGTAACTTCTAACAACAGGGATGGCTGTGACAAAAGAAAATAGATTTTTCCCTATTCATGATAAAGCACAATAATCGAAGTCATTCGAGGGAAGCCTGTGAAATCACATAAGCTCCAGACATCTAAGATGCTGCAGGTTTTACTGAGAATGCAAATGCTCTGGCAAAGCTGTTTTAGATGTTTGTAACAGGAAATTAATTCAATTAGCAGAGCTGGGAAATGCTGCTGCAGCTGAAGTACACTTGTAACAGGCCGAACTGCTTTTCCTTATGGAAAACCTCGTGGGTCAGGGATGAAGGAGAGCAATTCTTTTAGGAAGTTCCTCTAGCAGAGCTGCTAGGCTATCAACTAATAAAGTCCCTTGTTTGCTAGCCCATCCTGACAGAAAATACTAAGACTGTTAGTTAGGAAGTCACTGGGCTAGTGGGAACATAAAGGTTAGGAAATGGCCACTGTACCAGAAATGACCATGGAGAATATCCAAACTCTAATAGGTCCATTAGCCAATGCCTCTCCAGGGCCTCGAAGATGTGTCCGACAGATGAACACTAACCAGGGTGTACCAGAGTAGCTCTGAGTGCACATTGACAGGTATATTTGCAACAGATTCAAGCTGGTGTGGAGGCACAACAAAATAGATTATTTCCTTAAGCTGTAAGGTCATAAAGAATGAAATCGCTTCTCCTCTTTTAAGTGACTCCACTTTAATCCAGCTGAGAAACAGTACCAGCCTTTATTGGTGCAAAGGGACTTGCCTTGCTCCTTGCCTGTATAGTTCCTATTCTACAAATCAATAAGAGCCTGCAATATTTATGTGACATCTTCAAGTCCTCCATATAAAAGCTCACTCCGATAACAAATATATGAAAATTCCCTCCGCTTTCTGCCCATTAGAGCCTTCAATGGGGAAATGTCAGCAAAGGATTGCTCAACTGAAACATGACCTGCAGTTTTTCTTGAATGGAAGAGACATTGATGTTGCAAAGTATTGATGCCTTCAGAAAGATGCAGTTAAAGAGCATTTTTATTTACTTTAAAACATCAACCTCTGTGCCCACAAATGAAATAATAATTTACAAATAACTCTAACACAGAAATAACCAGCTCCAGCAGAAATTTTCACCTCTAAGAGTTGGGAAGGATGTGTGTTACTCTCCACTGGAGCAGCACTGGGAAGGAAAATGGGAGGTTTTTTCATTTGGGCTTTATTGGTAAAGACCTAGATTTACTAAAGCTTTGCCATGTACTCCTGTTAAGGTTCCTGTTTTGGTCGTCTTCTGTGCTTGTTACCTGATTCCCTCTTTAATAGTGTAAATTAATATGAACTGATGCCGATTCTGTTTTTTACTGAGACATTCCCAGAAAAGATGGGGAGGGCAAAACCCCTTCGCATCCTCACGTTCTGTGCTTAACTTAGCCTTTTAGTTCTAATATCGTGAAGTGGTTTTAGTCCTAGGTCAGATTCAGCAATTAGCAAGTGAAATACAGCTATTGCAGAAGAGAGATGTAATTCGCCTTTTTGTTCTTTTGCACATACTGTGGCATCTCAATTAAACACGATGGTGTTTTTTTAAAAGCTGCCGAACAGACTATTTTTAGATAAAGAATCTGGCACAGCCCACTAATTAGAAGTTTGTTCCTTGCTGCTGCTAGCCACAGCCTTTTTTTTTTTTTAAACTTTGTTTAAAAGCCAAATAAGTAAATATTGCTGAGTTCTTGCCTCTTTAATGTGAAGATCAAATCATTCCCGTGAGGAGCTTCTGTCTCTTCTTGTGCAGCTGTACTCCTCCACAATCAAGGGCCAGCATTTTAAAGTGGCTGATAACATTAAATGCTTTAAGTTCTGGGTGCTCAGTTTGCCATGTTCAAAAGGGCTGATTTTTGGAGAGTCCCGAGTCACCCGCTATGAAAATCCTAGGTTCTACTAGCTGGCTGCACAAAATTCCCAGGCAAAGAGAACTGCTTTATAGTGATATTTTAAAGTGAGGTTCTTTAAAAGATGATAAATCCCAGAAATGGTGCCATCATTTTGAATTTATTTTGTAAAGCAATATGGGAGCTCAGATGCATATCCTCTGGTTCTGCCTCCTTGTTACAAGATGCAGGTGAGGAGAGGGTGACCTGGGGACTGGCTAAAGCCCTGCGGTTGTTGGTGGCCCGGCATGGTGGCCCAGTACTGGGCCAGGCAAGCTGAAGGCAGCCTGCAGAAATCGAGGGCTTCAGCAAAGCCACTGGGGAGCAAGCAGGGTAAATGCAATTTTCGTCCTCTCATCTCGGTAGGTTTTCTCTCTTCTCAAGCATACCAATCAGATAAACTTGCATGTGTGTTTGTTTACTACTCTATTGCTGTTCTCCCACCATCCACAGAAGTTTGGTGGAGGAAGTAAATTACAAACGGCCACTTAGTAAGAGGTGGTCACGAACAAAACTCATTTCCGAAAGCAGAACACGCTGGGATCTAAGCACGGCCGTGCCAATCGCTATCAGTTTTGCCATCAACTTCTGAGGCATCTGGCAGTGACTTCAGTGGAGCAAATTTGTGTTTAGCCAGCTGATCGTCTGCTTCCTGGGCACCTTTCTTTGCAAGGCATACAAACACCTCTTCCAGTAAGATTTTCACCTGGGGTAAATCCCTGCATTTCCATGAAAGTCAGCAGAGCTGTGTTATGCCAGCAGAGCACCTGACTTTTGCAGCTGAACCTGCTGAATTCTCAGGAGCACCTTAATTCTGAGGGGACATTCTGAAGCTGCAGAAAATGAGGGACATTGCGTATGGTCTGTAATAAAGAGTCCAGGGTGTCCTTTCCCTGGAAAGGACTTTCCAGGAAAAGTCCTTAATGTTCATATTAGATACTCTCATGTCTAATACTTCATACTGGAAACAGTCTATCACTGAGGCTTTTTCCTAGTCTCCTGCTATTTCAATGCTAAAGAAAGTGTGGCTCTTAAAAAGAGGGGTTTGCTATTACAGCTAAGACAGTTGATTTTTCAGCCTGGATATGTTAAGATGAACAGCTTTTAATTTGTCATGGAAATTAGTCATTTAAAATAGATGTTTTCATAGTTAAGTGGACTTGCTCAGCATGAATCACTGTGTGAAAAACCACACAGAGCCAGCCCCACTTGGTGCTCCATGTGAATCTGGAGTAACACTCCATCAAAGTCAGTAAATTTAATTTAAATAAAATAAATCCAGTATGAATGAGTCTGGAATCAAGTCTCATGTTTTCAGACATCTGCAGTGGTTTTAGAGCTGACTGGAAGCTGCTGAGAGACCGCCACTGGGTGATTTTAATAGCCCACAGGAGAGTGCCCCTATAAAAATGATGGAGTGGCACTGCTCATTATCTGCAAGCTCTGAAGGTGAAATAGATAAACTTCAAAGCACAAAGAGAAAGTGGTTCTGCGAGCCGTTTGTAGGACGTGTATATGCCACGTGATTGAGGATGAGAAGGCGCCCACCGAGTTGCCCATGTGCGTACACGATGTGGGGCCACTGCGTCTGCCACGTGCTGCTTCCCTGCCCTGTGACACAAACTGCCTGTAGGCACTGCAGATGTTTAGATTCTAGGTAGTGTGACTTTTTATGGCAGCTAAGTGATGTTGGATCATAAGGTGGGATTTCAAGTAGTGATTTAGGAGCTGTGCAAAATTTTTTTGCATTTCCTCTAGACTATGTTGTCAGTCCCCACCCCCTCAGGCACCACCACCATTAGCAGTGAGGGTTAATTTTCCTATGCTGGGGCTTTGGGCCTGGAGAGTGTTCCTGCTAGGTGTCCAGGATTAACAGCCTCTAACATCTGTGTGGGTATTTGATGCTGATTAAATCTATAACTTTCAGATTTCTAGATTTCCCACGATGTTCATGCAAAGAGAGATTTCCCACGTATTCCACATTGAGTATGGACGTGGCCCTGCTCTGGCCTCGTGCCTTGGGGAATTTGTAAGGATATCTGTGGTATTCTACTCAAGTGCAATGGCCCAATTTACTAACAGGAGTGGGAAGAAGGTGAGAAAAGCAGCTGGTTTTCCAAACAAGAAGATCTGAACTTTGAAAATTTGGGTATGCATTTGAAAATGTCTACTACCACCTTTTGTCTGCATAGTTTCGTAACTCCTGCTGCTTGGCCAGATGGCGAGTTGATTAGTAGCCCAAGCAGCTCTAATGATTTTTGCCAAGAGCTCACTAGCAACTTGGTGCTGTGGATCTGTATTCCTTCTTTCCTGCCTTCACTGGATGCATCAGCAGAAAGCCAATAGCGAGGCAAAGCAAAGCACTTTCATTTGTCCTCTTTTCTGTGAGAAAAACAGTGTTGCAAATTTCTTTGAGGATTTCTGATTAGCAGGTTCTGGCTAGAGTGTCTTGGACCTTGGAATATATTTTGGTTCCTTGTTTGCAAGTGAAGAGATATGGGAAACCCTGTTGACAGTCAGTTCTGTTTATTTTAAATTTAACCTTTTTTATTTATTTTAAGTGTTGCCCATTTGCTTGTGGAAGACCATAGTCTGAATTGCCTTAGAGTACTGGGCTTGACATTCCTGATGTAAATCAGACCGCCTTCCCTTGCAGCTAATGTTCACCACTTGAGGATCCGGCATGCAGTGTTTCATTATGTCTTCATTTTCCTGTGATATTCAGATCCTGCAAAAATAAAAAGCTCTCCTGTCGATCAGATAAAGCAGGTCTTTTTGGAAATGTGGCTTTACGGATATGATAGGCAGCAAAGTTCTTCCCCACCACTTGTCTTGCCAAACTCGGAAATGGAGTAGGCTGGATGGACCAGGCTGACGCTGGTTCAATATTGTTTTGATACAGTCAGCAAATGCCTCAAAAACTTACCTGTTTCTAAAAAATTAGGTGCTGCTCTATATTCCTCTGTGCTGGGTGCAATATGTGCTTGTGATGAGACTGTTAACCCTGAAAACTGTTCAGTTAACGACAGGGGCTTACAGAGTAAGGTTTGCACGTTATGTGTCCGTTACCAGTGATAGTCGTGTTTTCAGACCCTCCTTCAGGACCTGATCAGTCATCCAGACAAAAGGTGGAAAGGTGGAACTTGTCTTCTCCTCATACGTGATTGCTTCCTGGCATGAATGTTCAGCCCTTGCATGCCTGGGCGCTTGGTGAGTTCAGCAAGTGATAGACCAGCAGTGAGGGTCAGCTTTTGACCTTGCATCTTGTTCTGTTTTTTCTCAGTGTTAAATTCCAGGCCTGGTGCTTAGGTAAGCAGCTCCAGGGAAATCTCAGTTCTTGATTTTCTTCCCCCTCTGTTATAAAATTAAAAGGCTTTTGAAGCTTCTGATCCTGCAAATGAGAGCACTGCTGGGAATTTGAGTGCATCATTGGCTTTATTAGAGCTAGTCCTGAAAGTAAATTTGCTTAGGTGTGTTAGTGTTTGCAAAGGGAGGTTTTGATCCTGTAAACCGCCATGTAGCGGGGAGAGGGCTTCCTAATCATTTCGAGAGGTAGGGATGACCTGTAACAAGTGTACCTCTAAGTCTTTTGGAAACTTGTAATCTTGCTTTAGCGTTAGCACACCTTCAGGAGAGTGAGCTTCCCATACACCAGGTCTGACAACACTTAACTCAGGGTCCTGCTAAATGCGGTTGGGAGGAGCTGGCTGAAAATGTCAGCTCAAAACCTGCATATGCGCCATCAGTCTGGATATTGCTGATGTAAATATGGGTGACGAGAGTCTCTACAGCTCTCATTGTGCTTACCCCAGTGCAAAACCAATGTGACACAGCTATGTCTAGTGTCTGTCATGAGTCAACGTTGCTTAATCTCTTCACGTCACCTCTTTTTTTTTAATTCTCTTTTAATTTGGTATGCTAAACAATTCAATATATTTTTTAAAATAACCCGAACCTTTGAAGATGAAGATGTGGTCCTAAGTGATTCTGAAGTCTGAGGTATAGCAGAAACAGGGTGGTTGATGACTAAGATACTTCTGATTCTTTCTGGTTGCTGTGTTGTTTCTTCTAAGTGGGCTGAAATAAAGCAGGTGTTTAGTCCATTTTGATAAGGAAATGTCAGCTTTAGTCTATGAGTACAATGAAATCAATAAGCTCAATAAAGCCTTGAATGGAAGAGTTGGCTGAATAAGCAGAGGGTTGAATCCCATAGCTCCGTTTGCAAAATAATAGCTGCTTTCTACAACTGCCAGGGTGAGATTGTATCCCGAGTGTTGCCAGGGGCTCGCAAAAGGCTGCCAGGAAGGCTGGAGCGCACAGCAGCAAACCAGCCGGCGTCAGGTGGCCCTGCAGGTCGGGTGGGAAAGACCTCTGAAATGCAGACCTTACTTCAGAGCTGATGCTACCTTCAAGCTCTGTAGGGGAGAAGTCCAAAAATGTTTTGCAGATGTTGTCTGCAATGCTTTGTGTCCTAAAGCCAGGAAGTACATGGGCTTTTAATGATCTTTTTGAAGGTTTTGACTACATTAATTTAAAGTTTTCTAGAAAACACATGGGTGGTGATATTGTTAGGCTTTTGAGCTGTTCCTGCTCTGAAGAGTAGGTATGGCTGAGGGCTTTTTCCAAGGGCGATGTGTCTAAAGGAATGAAAGGCACAAGCAAGGAGGAAGGGTAGGTCTGAGGATCGGTGAAGATCATTTTCAAAGTTTGAGGGAAAGGGCTCATCCAATGCTGAGTGCTGAACAGCCAGGCAGTCTTGGGTCCACCCTGTTTAGGCATTAGGGAGAGGAGGTGAAAAGCTCAGATTAGATTTGTTTTAGGGAAGGAACAACTGTTTGTGTTGGGTTCATGCGGCTGTTTTGAGAAATGAGCAGATATTCGTGACATTTAATGCGACGCAACCAATTCAGCCATCCATGTGATAATAATGTAGGTTTGTGTAAGAGAAACCACCCTGAGCTGGTTATGGGTGGCCTGACCTCCTGTTAGGGTACTCAGTGCAGGTAAAATTCAGTCACTTAAGGTGGGTATTGAGCTGCTGGGGAAGACAACAGCTGAGGTCTGACTTGAATCCTCCAGTGACAATACAGGTTATGAACTCAGCAGGGCTCTTTGGAAAGGTGCTGTGGGCACCAAGAGCGATTCTGACAGGTATCTCCAGTCCTCCATGTAACAGGAGAAAACCTCACTTTTCAGGTCAACTGTTACTCTTGGCCTTTTTTAAATCTGTGTTTGGTTTCTCTGCGTGGCTAGCGTCCTGGTTTGTGCTACCTCGTGATGCCAGGTGTATCAGGTGCCAGTCCAGGTCCTGGCAGCTGGTCTATCCCTTGTACAGCACTGCAGTAGTTTTCTGCCTAGTGTAGGAAGCTAAAATAGGCAAACTGCTCTCTTGAAGTGCATAGGAGGCATCTTGATGCAGGGGGTGCCAGACTTTCATGTAACATCTTCAAAGTGTGGATACAACTTCTTCTTTGTTGTGTTTTTTCCACCTCTCCTTTCTTCTTCCTTCGATAAAACTCCTATGTGTTCTGGGCTGCACCCTGCATTCACGTTTGTGAGCTTATCGCTCTTGTTACTCCATGGACGTCAAAAGCGTTACTGTGGTTCACTCTTGTGCAACTGGAAACAGAATCAAGCCTTTTATCTATAGACACAAATCTATTTATTTTTTAATACATTGCTGTTCAGAGCCAGATCCTGGGATTTTTTGTTATTGTTCTTCCTTTCAAAATGGAAAGAACAGGTTTCATGTGGAGTCGTCTTAGTTTCTGCTTATTGTATTCCTAGTTCTGTGAGAGCTTGTCTAGTTTTATTAAATGGACTGTTTAATCTGTCGTTGCTCATGTGATGCATTCACATGCCTACAGAAATGTCATCCTTGTGGAGCACACTCATAGCAGGGCTATGAAACACGGCCGAGTACATCAGATGCCTCCGTGTTCATGTGATGCCATGTCTGCTTTCCTTCTGGCTCCTTCATCACCATGCCTGACTCCAAAGATATTTCCTGTTGGTTTTGCCATGCTCGATTCTAGTGTCGGGTGGGGTTTCTTTGCCTTTTTTTTCATTTACTGGTTATTTTCCCATTCAACAGGACTTTCTGAGGTGGGATGAAATAGTAATATTGAGGACTCTTAATAAGAGGAGGTGTTATATCTCTAAAATTATTTTCCAACGTTAATCTATTATAACCTCGTTCTAATTGAATTCTGCCATCTTCTTCCTCTTTGCCTTCCCACCCACCTGCCCTCTTTTTATAATCTCTAATATTCTCCTTACACAGCAGAATGTGTGTGATCTCATCACAAATCCTATTTCTTCTTTTGGGGCAATAGCGTATTAAGATTTCCTGCTGCATCTGTAGTAATAACATAATTAAATAAAGTAATAGTAATGATAATTCTGGTGTTTTGCTGTGATAATGTGATGGCCACTGGTAGTGTGATCAGCATGGATACGTCTCTTACTGCTGGTAAGTATCTGCAATTAACACAGAGCTCTAGGTTTTGAGTTTTTTTTTTTCATTCCAAGTTAATTACTATATTTTAAACTGTATTTTTAAGGAATACAAAAAGAACCACTAGAAAACTTCCAGTTCATTTAATTTCATATTGCCCACTTCATTTAACCTGTGAAAATTGAATTCCAGACAGGTTCTTTCTGTCTGTCATTCTTGCTGTGGCTGTTCATGGACCTCTGTGGCATGAGGTCTTGGGCATTGACACACTGAAATCTGTAATGAACAGCCGTTACTTATGGATGGCCTGCGTGTTTTTTCTCCTGCCAGGAGGCTTGAGTCATTCATGCTTCACGTGCTTCTCGGGGGATGATGGGCTAGAGTGACCTTGGGCAGCACGTAATTAAAAATGAGAACTGGCAAACAGGGCTACAGCTGGTTCTCAGTAGCACAGGAAAACAAGCCCCACTTCCGCATTAGACTTCTTTCTGGGTAGAGAGAACGCGAAGAGTGTGAGCTGAAGCTCGGTGTGCATTGCTGAATCTGCAGAGGTCCTCAGCAAAGTTCGCCTCCTT
Source organism: Apaloderma vittatum (assembly GCF_000703405.1). Taxonomy (NCBI): domain Eukaryota; kingdom Metazoa; phylum Chordata; class Aves; order Trogoniformes; family Trogonidae; genus Apaloderma; species Apaloderma vittatum. Next base: position 10,020 of record NW_009726790.1, read on the forward strand.
GCTCTCTGCTGAGACAGAGAAAAAGGTGGTAAGATATGCTCACTCCTGCTTGGAGAGAGGCACAGCCGAGACCACTCCTGCCCCAAAATATTGCGGCTCCTCTCAGCTCCCATGGAAATAGCAAGAGTCCAGTACCGCTGTACGTGGAGGCACCACAGTTGTGGGTCTGCCTAGGTCTCTCTGAACACTGGACAGGTTAACTGAGTTGCCTGGGCTGGCTGGCTGCACCAGTAGGAACACTGAGGTTTTTGCCCTCAGCATGGGTGGAGGGAGAAGGAAAGGGGCTGCTGTCTGCCCAAAGACCCTCGTCCCATGGACCAAAGACACCTGAAAGGGCAGGCATCCTGAGACCATCTCGGCTTCTGCTGAAGGTGGATTCCCAGAGGTGGTGAATGTGATGGTTCCCTGCAGCCGCCTTGGGCGCTTTCATGGTGTAGGAGCCTTCCGGAAAAAGACAACAGAGGGGTGCGTGGCCTACATGTTGTTTTCTTCCCGTGGGAGGGGAAGCAGGCGTTTCAGAGGGTGGTGGGAACAGGCAGCAGTAACCTAGGCAGCTGTCTGGCACCCACCTTCCTCCTGTCCCCAATCCTCCACCTGAGCGCCAGCGCTGGGAATGCAATGGTCTGGCCCTGTAATTAAATCTCAGCAACTGCTCAGTGTTCAAGAGCCCATCCTCCCAGCCCATCAAAAACCCATCACTCAAGAGAGACTCAATTAATTGTCCACGCAGATAAGCAAGAGGCATATGCAGCAAGGCGTGTTGAGCTTGCTGCTCCCAGCCCACCAAAATTTGCTTCCAGAAGGCTGTGTTTAGTCAAGCTGGTGTGTGGGGCCAGCAAGGACTCAAAGCTGTAATTTGCACCTCTTAGCGTGATTCCACGGTAATGGGATGAAATGTTATGGCAGGGTATTGACCTCTCACTGCCGCAGTTGCTCTGGCATTGGGAGTAAACAAATGTTAACGTGGAGGCGGTGATTCTCTCATAAACAGGCAGCAGGGATGCTCGGATGCTGTTTTGTGACAATGAATAGATCACACTGAAAACAACAGATGCTGATTTCAGTAAAATAATACCATTTTCAGGCAACGGTTTTCTGCAACTTCAGAGCTTTGCAGGCCAGAATTAATAAGCTGGTGTTACTGTGGGCTGTTGCAGTACAGCACAGCAATAGACCTGTTTTGTTGCTGGCTTTCAGCTGAGCCCCAGTTCTTCACTTCAGTTAATAGTAAGCTGCTTTGCACAAAGGTGGTTTTTTTAAAAAAAACCATGTTGTACTAGCTTTTATGAATGGGCAAAAGTCTGAACGCCAAGGGGTTTGAGCTGCATTATCTTACCAGTTATTTATTGATCTGGCTTGTGGACAACCCTGTATGGTACTGAGCATAATGTACTTATCTGCAATTAACAGAGAGGTCTTTTTCAGGTCCTTGCAGTTGGAGAACACTGAGTGTTCCAGCCTTCTGGCTCAGTTTGCAAGCCCAGCACCCCTCTCAGCTGGGTGAATTTGTGTACTGAAATTGTTGCCTCCCCTAATTCACTCTTCTAAGATCTCTGAATCTCAGACATTCCCTAAAGAGGAGTGAAAAGCTGAAAAGCAAAATTGAACAGGATAGTGGACTGGAGAATACAAAATAAGATTTTTTTTTTTTTCCTAGTAGGAGCATGGCAACAGATATCTTTTTCTCCATTTCTATTTTTCAATTAAGTTGGAAAAGGAACAGAAAACTCGTTATTTTAGGGTTAGGCTCTAACCATGCTGCAGACTGAACAACTGTTTGGTAATTAAGTCGGTATGAAAGCCTGGTGGAAGACAAACATTTTAAAGCTGTGTATTACTGCAGGAAAAGAAAAGCATCAGTTCATGTCTTGTTTTACTCATCCCAGTGGTGTGGGAGCCCTCTGATCCTCAGTGCCTGTTGCTGTCTAATACTCACTGCATGGTTAGTGAGTCTCTGCCTTCCAGGAAATGCTGTCTCCTCCCAAATCTGTTCTGCAGCATAAGCATTGAATGGATACAAATACCGGACTCTGTAAGATGGTTTGGGTCAACAAGTAAAGATTTTTGTTAATACGAGCTCTGTGTTTTGCCGTCTCTTTTCCTAGAGCTAAGGTAGTTTTTTTCTGATGCTTCCCGGGTGCTCTTCCAGATGCTCGCTGCTGCAATGGTCAGAGATGTTCTCCCCTTTTGTTCATACGCAGGTGCTATGTCCTCCCTTCCCTAAATGGTGGTGGTGTGACCTATGAGACGAGCTGAAATCAAAATTAACTCATCGCCCTCACTTCAGTGCTTTGAGAGGTCTCACGCTCTTTGTTTAGTGACGTCTCTCTTGGTTTTGTTGCTGAAAGTTGTTTTATTATTTGTCCTAATTTCTTTCAGACGATGTGACCCGTTTTGTCTGTCGGGAAGCCCGTGTTCCGTAGCGGGCCGAGGAGGAGATTGCTCCTCCGGCACAGCAACATTACTGATTTTCAAAAAGTAACAGACTCAAGTGTTCTCAGAGCCCTGCAGATGGCACTGCCTTACTGGGCTATTCGAGAGCCTGTTGCACATCCCTGTGGTGGGCTCAGTGTCATCTTCCGTCAGAATGGCTCTTCTTGCAGCTGAAGTAAATAGTTCAAAAATTCTGGATGTGGAATGTTTTTAGTTAATGAAAAATAATGCAGAAATTGCTAGAAACCTATCCCCTTACTCCTCTTCAGATGGTTTTGTTTACTGGACTGTATTTTTTTGAGGTTTATCTTCAAAGGTTTTTCAACAACAGCTCTGTGCAGCGTTTTTTTTCTCCCCCTTGTATTTCCCTGTGCCAATTAAGTACCAGACTGGCTGCAGAGTTAATTACCTGTTCCTAAGAGGACCCTGCTAGCAGGGACCGGGGGAAGAAGGTTTGGGGGGTTTTCTGTCATCAGTGTTTCCTGAAGGATTCCCTCCTCCTGGGGCAGAAACGCCCTCCTTGCAAAGAAACAGTGTTGAGGACATAGTGACAGCAACACATCTCACATCGTTGTTGTTGCTGTTGCCTTTTTCCTGCTGCTACAGTCACTTTGCACATGCTGTTAAGTTCCACAGCTTTTCCTGAAGTCTTATGAGGAACTGGGGATGTACCTTCTTGACTATGCAAAGACGGGGCACTGCTGGCCTCATGCTTGCAGCTCCCCAGTTGCCCCATGGCTGCACCCTGCCCAGTGCATCACTGCTGGTGGGAGATGTCTGTCCTCTGGGATGCCTGCACAGCTGCTGGGAATGTGCCACCTGTAGCCAGCAGTGCCTGGCTCTCTGGGGGCAGTCAGACACTCTCTGAGACTCATACCCCTGGTCTTCCAGACCATATTTATGTCATTGTCATGGTTTAACCCCAGCCAGCAGCTGAGGACCACGCAGTCGCCTGTTTGCTAACCGCTGGTGGGATTGGGGAGAGAACTGGAAGAGTGAAAGTGAGAGAACTTGTGGACTGAGACAAAGACAGTTTGATAAGTAAAACCAAAGCTACACATGAAAGCACAGCAAAACAAGGAGTTCATTCCCTTTGCATGGGCAGGCAGGTGTTCAGCCATTTTCAGGAAAGCAGGGCTCCGTCACGAGTAATGGTTTTGTGGGAAGACAAATGCCATCACTCCAAATGTCCCCTCTTCCTCCTTCTTCACCCAGCTTTATATGCTGAGCATGACATCTTATAGTCTGGAACATCCCTTTGCTCAGGTGGGATCAGCTGTCCCGGCTTTGTCCCCTCCCAATTCCTGGTGCACCCTCAGGCTACTCGCTGGTGAGGAGCAGAAAATACCTTGACTAGTCCAAGTACTGCTCAGCAATAACAAAACCATCCTGGTTTATTAACACTATTTCCAGCCCAAATGCCTCATCCAGCTTCATACCAGCTACTGTGAAGAAAATTATCTCCAACCTAGCCAAAACCAGCACAGTCATCTTCTGTCCTGGCTACAACGCAGGGAGACTGTGACTTGTCCAAAACCTGCTGACATTGCAAATTGCTGACAAGCACATGGAGGTCTATTTTTCTATGATTGCTCTCTCTGGGATTTTGTGGCGGGTGGAACAATTTGTTTGCCATTGCAGTGTTTAACAGGGAGGGAGCAGCTATCATGTGTGAGGGATCTGCCACATTTCCCAAGAGTCAAAATAAAATTCAGCCATGGCCAGGTGTTCTTGGTTGCTCCCTGTACATAAATTTTCAGCTGCCTTGCTTCAAGGTCAGTTGGGTATTTCATACCTCATAAGTGGTTCACTTTGTCAGGTGACTGGGAAGTAATGCTGCTCTGACTTCACTGCTTATATTTCTTCTATACAGAAACACTTGAGTTCTGCTTTTCTTTATCGCCAATATGAGCAATCACGTATGCACACTAGTGGTTCTGGACAAGCTGCTTTCTGGATGGCAGCTCTGCAGCCGTTTGTAGGGAACTACGTTTTATGATTGCAGATGGAGAACTACTGCCTGCATATGTCAAGGGTGTTTTTGTGTCTAGCTGCCTGGCGTGGAACGGATATTTGAAATGCACCGTCTCCTTGGGCTCCATTAGCGCTCTGCACTTGGAGTGTTTGAAAGGGAAGTCTTCTGTCTCTGCTGACAACAAACTTGAGTGAGTTGGCTTCTACATTGAGAAGTTGAATCTGCAGCATATATGGCAAAATTTCTGCTTTTGATGCTTCGATAGTTTTCATGACTTATAAAAATATTTTTAAAGTAGTTCTGTATGCTCATGGATGCAAAGTTAGATTCTGAAGGGGGTTTTGTGCATCCCAGCTCCCAGAGACAAGCAATCAATGTTCGAACCTCAAGTTGGGAACAAAAGGAAACTAAATCTCTGGGCTGTGAAGAAAAGCCTGAAAGCCAAAGAACAGTTCAAAATCCAAAAGGCAGCCAGGCGTAAACTCAGAAATAATATTTTGGTCTTAAGGTAGTTCTCCTGATCTTACAGCAAGGCAAGTTTCACGTGCTCATGACTAAATATTGCAACAACATGAGGACTGGTTGAGGGAATATACCCAGTCTGGGCTCCTGGCTTTGGTGCCCCAGAGTACACAAGCTTTAGCAAATTAAGCTGTACATCAAGTCTTCATTATGAGATTAATTAGCAAAACCATCATTCATGTTACAGTATCAGTAGCATTTTAATTTTATTTTTTTTTATGTGTCTCATGTAGCCATTTTTTTTTTTTTAGTTGGAGTTGGTCAGGGATTAGAAGTTAGGTTGCTCTTAAATACATGAAGCCTTTTAAACAAAGTACAGTTATGTTTGCCAAATTTAGACAGGTGGTAAGCTGTGTGTCCCTGCCACAGTGGATGCAGGATATCAAATCCATGCTCTTTGGTTTGGTGGTGACAGAATTTTGTGCAGGGAAAAGAACCATCCCTAGAGTAATTACTACTATTTTTTAAATCCTTAAAATGGTTTCCCCTCCTACCCCTACCTTGCTTAATTTTGAAAATAGCTAAACCACTGAAACTGAAATCCCCTTTCTTCCTTCAAGCAAAAAGGCTGCCTTGTATAACAGCTCTCATAGAAGACTTCAGTCTGAGAGGGGATAGCCTTGCAGAGCTAATAACCAAACCCGGACATCATTAAATAGTGGGAGAATTTTGAATAACAGTAGTAATCATGAACATTCTCTACAGTTGTGCAAGGTCAAGAATTGAAATACTTTATAGTTACCTAAGCCTTTCAGAAAAAGCTCTTGAAATACTATTGTTGTCTTATTTTTGAGAATTTCTGAGCATTAGAATACAGAGGTACACAGGGAGGGGAACAGGTGAAAGACATTCAGAGATGTGAGTATGTGGAAATATGTGTTTAGGGGTCCTGGTGCCTTTAGTTTTGCCCCTCTCATGACATGAACCTCACTTGTTACATCTTTATTTGTATGTGACCCAGGGCCAGGTCTTTTCATTTCTATGCTCAGTGTGTACACCTAAATTTGTAGCAATTTAGTGTGGGAACAGCAACTACAAAATTCTTAGCTTTCCACTGCCTCCTCATTGTATTTCATTTTTTTCTGGGGCATGCAAAAATACTTAGTAGTAAAGAATCGAATACCGCAACAGCTTGTAACCCTCCTGCCACACTTGCTTCATGCCATAGCTACTGCACAGGGGCAATAGCCAGATTTTGTGAAACTAACCTGAACTGGCAAAAGAGTTGGAGCGAACAGAGGAGTTTCTCTCAAGTTCGGCCCAAAGTGGTTCTGCGAGCAGACGGACATCAGCAGCAAAGTCCTCCCTACAACTTCAGGGAGACTTCCACCAAGGCATGGTAGATACAGGTGTTGGTGTGTGAGGATGGGTTCATGCTCTGCTCGTGTGAAATTTCTAATGCAGACATCTGAAGCACCACATGAGAAATGCTGTAGCTTTGAGGTTTGGGGTTATCCCCAGGGAGCCTGGAGCAAGTGCAAACGGGAGTAGCTCAGTCAGGGCGCCAGGACTGCTCATTGCCCAACAAACCAGTCCATGCTGGGTTTTGTGGGCTGCTCATCTGAGGACAGGGTGGCCTCAGAGTGGTCCATGCCGTATCTGCAGAAGCGTTATCTTCTTTGGACAGTTTTCATTTTATTGCTCTGGGATGTTGCTAGTTTGGGAAAAATTTTGGATGTCAGCAAATGGCAACAAGATGCTGACGATGCTGGCTTAGACACAAGTTTTCTCTCCCAACTCTGAACTAAACCTAAGCAAAAATATCCTTTGAAAGGTGAGTAGGGCCATGCTCTGTTTTCATATCTGTTTAAAATCATGAGTTACAAACACGTTCCAATTATATGCTTCTCTAAAAATTAGGGTTTTTTTTAAAAAAAACCTTACCTTTTGACATTATTGACTTACCAGCCTTGTCACTAAAGCAGAATTGAATCCAGCACCTCCTGATTTTTATCAACTGTTCCAGGGTGGCTACAGTGCATGATTGGTATTGATCTTGTGGGAGTAAAACTGGCAATGCTTTTGGTTTTGGATCTGGAGAGATATTTGTCTTTTCATCTGTAGCTATCATTTTCTATAAAGGAATAAAAGAACATATCCAAGTCTGTAAATTCACACTGCAGTTACATGTTTTATTATTTTCTACCAATGATTTTCATTGGAAATATTGAGCAAGGTGCTGGGTTTGTGTTGTACAACTTTCCACTCTGCTCTTGTCTCGTAATGTTCCCAAAGGCTAATGGACATCGATATGTAGGATTCTGGGACATGGAGAGGGGTAAAATAATTTTCTGACCTAGGTCTTCATCATCTGCTGGAACTATATGATGATCTAGATTTTATTGCATATATATTTTATTTATGTATTGTATTTGGGTCAGATGCACAGGCGTTTAATGAGTGTATTGATTAGCTGGTTTATGGACCTATCAGAAAGGGAGGGAGAGACATGAAAGCAATAAATAAACATTAGTATTAGTTCATCCTATACCATGATATTTATTCGGATGGGTTTTCTGCATCAAACTCGATCTGAAAAAGAAGTAAGCAGTCAGAACCCTTCATTTTGCTCATTTTTTCCCTCAGATGCCAGGGCAGGAGGTAGGATAAGACAAAAAGAGGCATCCAAGCTGCTTCTTTGCTTCCAGCTTGGCAGAGTTTGCTGCCCTGGACAAGGCTGTCGCTCACACTTGTAGAAGCAGTGTTCACCTCCCTTGAGTGCAGGGGCAGGTCTCGGTGATTGTGTCATCTGTGGGGTTTGTCTGCTCCGCTTGAGCAGGTGCAGGCTCAGACACACATGCAAACCTGCATCGAATCAGGTAGGGGCGTTCATCCCAACACGTTTCAGCAAAGCTGTCGTGCATAAGTTTGTGATAGCATCCATTTCAGATTATATGGCATTTGGGAGGTGCCAAAAGATGGATCCCGGCTTGTGTGGTGTTTGGAAGGAAGTTGGTCATTCCTCTGAGACCCATTGCTGAACTGGGGCTTCTGAAGTCCTCCTGGGAGCCAGGAAAGAAATCAGAAGGTAGCGAGCTGAGAACATGGGCTGCTTTGATCTTGCAATGTTAAGAATGCTGCACAGTGAAAAAAGGTTGTTCGCTTTTAGTCTGGATGTGGAACTTACCAGAGATGTGCAGAATTTAACACAGGGAGAGAAGTCTGGTAGTTGTTGCCCTTCACACTTGAGGTTTCATAGCCTTGGATTGAGTTTCATCTAAAATGCTTCAAGAGGAGCCCATGTTACAGAGCCAACTGAACTATCTGTGAAACGTGGATTGATTTCATGGTGTTGGTTTGTTTCCCTTTATTTTCATTAAGATGTGCACTGCTTAATACGGCTTAATAGTTATGTATCAGTAAATAATATCCTGTTTCAAAATTCGTTCATGTCATTTGTAAATTCATATATATGTTACTATAACTTTTTATTCGTGTCATTCATGGTGCAGAGGAATTTAAACACTGCCTCCCAGGACGACAGAGCAATTTTGCCTGTTCACCTAAATGCTATATAGAGAGAGGAATTGTAGCCAACATTTTTCTGATTCTTAAAAAAAAATAATAATAAAAAATGAACTTTTCTAAGTATTTTTTCTGGAAAAGTGCTGCACCACAAGATTATCAGTGCAGTGTCAGTGTCGTGGAAAGCTAGATTTTTGACCACACTTTATGAAAAAATATTATAAAGTAAACTTCACATCGCACAGAATGAAAGCACCTTCAAAACGTTGTGCTGTTTTGTGGTTCAGATGAAAACTTGTAAAATTGTCAACACATCAGAAATCGACTGGACGTGCCCTCTAAATTCTCACTATTGAAGGGACAGTAACAATGGAAAATAAAGACGGTGCTCGCTGTTTTCCAGTGCACCTTTCTATGCTGCATAATGCCATAAGACACTCTTAGTGGTGGGCAAATGGTGGGAGGGGAACTGCCTGGAGGAGGCTGAGATAAGAGTTTCAAAACACCGTTTTGAATGCTGCATTGCTAATTTCCTCAGTTTGTTTGTATGCACAGAGAGACATCGTGAAACAAGACAGAATAATCTGAATAATTGCTGTGAATAGGAGAACAGTGAGGAGATATAATGAGAGAGAGATGGTACGCTAGTTTGTGAGTTGCAAATGTTATCAAAAGGTTATCTTCAGCTGTTGGTGCAAACAGGCAGTGGAAATAGCAGAGCTCCTAAAATGACTGCTTATGCAGAAGAAATGGAAAAAAAATGTTCTGCGTTCCTGATTTTCTGAGCTTTACCATGGGGACTTTGGGAATTCAGACAACTTTCTCCACATGAGAGGTTTGACTGATCAGACAGAGACAAGGACTCTGTCCTGTGGGCCGCTAAGAGAAATTCCAGAGTGGTGGTGATGTGCTGCAGGTACGTGGGATCATTGGTTGGTGACTGCTGTGAGCATTTGAAGACGGAACTTGATGTTAGTTTCATTGCCTTTTGGTGGAGGAATGGGTTCTTGGGATAATTACATTTTTAGGTTTTCCTTCATCATCATCAATGTTAGAAACTACTTTGTAATGGAAACACTTTTCCTAATCCTGTGATTCTAGAAGCTGAGTTTTCAGAACTTTTTTGAGAGCCGGCATTAAGTTTGTGGCGGTCAGGACCACTGGCTATTAGCTTTGATCACTTTGTGTGTGGTCAGCTCCTGTAAAGAACAGCCTTCCCTATAAAAGAACAGCACGTAACTTTTAAGATAGTCTGATGAACCGAGGTCAGAACCCGCACCAAACATGTATATCGTGGGTAGTGGTCAAGTGGCTAGCAAAAATGCAGTAGAAGTGACCAGAAGGGAAAAGAAAAAAAGGGCATTAACTGGTGTTTGACATAATGGCAATTCTAATGTTTTTTAGTTATTTTTATTTCCACCAAGGAAAACGATCCTGTCTGAGCTGTGTGGCTACAGCTGAGGACTGAGGTGGTTAAAACACCAGTGACAGAGCTGTGACTAAAATTTCCTGGGAAATACGAGCTGTTGGCAGCTCCCATGGATATTCTGGTCTCCCAAGACTGCTTCCATTTACGGGGTCGTGGCTACCTGTGCCTGTCATTGCCTCTCCCATGTTTTTTTGCTATTGATTTTCAACAGGGTTAGGTTTCCCTGTGAAGCAGCAATTTCTGTTGATGACTTGTGAGTGAGTGTTTAAGACAGGTAGGCAGCCATAGTTTGGGGCAAATGTTAAGTATGGTTTCAGCTACTCTGAAGTTGAGTTTGTTTTTTATGAACTAGACACACAAACTTCGAGAGTAAATATCCTGTTGTGAAGTTTAGTAGTTAGCATGTTGACTCAGCCTTAGTAAGTCTCGGGGTGGTTTCTAGCTTGGCTTAAATTCTCAAGACAGGGAGGTTGGACTAGATGATCTCTAAGGTCCCTTCCAGCCTAGGCCATTCTATGATTCTATGATTCTATGATTTTCCTGTCACTACCAGAGGCATTTATTTTCCTAGGGCAAGGTGTCCTCAGCCTGTCTCTCTGGTATTGTTTCTTCAGTAAATCAGTGAACATTCACTGCATTTGTTGCCCAAGCTTCTAGATAATTACCCTATTCACTGTTTTAGAGAGTCTTTCCCATGCCCTCTCTCCATGACTTTTTCCATTGTGCTGAGGAGCTGTAGGTGGTGGAGAAGACCCTCTCCAGCAGCCTATTGCAGAAGAGTGCTGTCGTCTATACAGAAGTTATAACACTGGGATGGAAGGCAGACTCCTCGCCTTAGATCGGGCAGAAGGTTTCCCTGATCTGCTTTATTAAAGTTAGTATTTCCTTTCCCTTTCACACAAGCATGCGGAACAAAACATTTCATTTCAGAGCAAATGGAATGTCAAGTGAAATGATTTGGTGGGGGAATTTTGTTCCACAGAGGGAGGGGAAAAAAGAGTTTGATGCAGGACTGTTTGTTTAATTTTTTTATTTTCGCTCTATGTTTTCTAGTTCAGGAGTTGAACCAGAAAACCAATTGTTTCTATAGCCCTTGCACAGAGGGAATACAGATGCAGCTTGAACCATGTCGTTTTAATCTGAGTGTGTGATTTAGAGGTAGCAAAAAAAAACCTCTTTCGAGGTACACAAATGTCTAAAGTCTACTTTAAAGAAAGTGATAGAAAGATAAATGTTTGGATAATTGTTATTTGTTCCTAGATTAATTGCTTTTAAAAACAAGGCAGAAACTACATGTTTTATATAGGAATTATGACATTTGATCTTGATAAGTTAAATTAGATTCACAGACCCCGTAATCTGATTTGGTTGTGGTCACACACATGGCTTAGCCCACCCAATAAATGGTTCTTAGGCGCTGAAATGAGATGTTTCTGCAAAATATTGTTTTATTTGGGTCTCTGCAACAAATGGAGCACAGAGACCAAGCTGGGATCAGTACCCTGCCTGCTATGTTTGGGGCCACAAGTGGGACCCTGGCCAGGGAAAGGATGAGGATGTTGAGGCAGTTGCTTAGGCAGAATTATAGGGAGAAAGGATGTGCTAAAGACACAGTGTGTGTTGTGGGTAAGGTTAAAAATAAGACTGTGAGCAGTGTGAGGTCATGGGTTAGGGACAGAGTTTTTTGCTGTTAGTTTCATAATTGCACTGTAATTATTACAAAGAAGCTGTAATATTAATTTGTAAAAGCCTGGTAACCTGAAGAGCTAAGTGATTCAGCCTTGCAGCAACCCTGGAACAGTGGGAGTCAAGACTTACTGATCAAGACACCCTAGAGACACGGGTCCCCTTTTAATCAATGACAAATTGATTTGAGAGCATCTGTGACTTCACTGCAAATGCATGGATGTTTGTCTGTCTCTCTTTTACAGCTACTTTGTGTCTGGTTTAGAAGCTCTTCTCTTCAGGCTGTTGGTGTAATCTGTAGAGGGGATCCTCCACAAAGGAATTTGGGGCTGTGATTCATTTTCAGAAAGAAACTGATTTCTGTCAACTGGCAGTGGAAGTAGCCTAAGGGAAATCATTATCAGGCTGAGGGAACACTCCCCAAAACAACCTTCTGCTCTGCTGCATTGCTTTTCCATGAACTTTCAAGAACAGTCTTACCACTGAAGGGTAGAGCGGTCTCACTGTGCTTCAGGTGTACTTGTTTTTTATTATTTTGTTGAATGTTTTGCTGCTAGAGAGCACTTCAGATCTTACCAAAACTGAAATTTAGTCTAAACCAGGATGATCCTCCCTTCAAATAGGTATCAGTGAGCTCTGCTGGTCCCAACAACTGATTTTGGCTTTCTGGAGCTGCCTTTAGGTGTTGGCCTCAAAGCTGCATGAGAAGCAACTGAGATGTATTCTTAGCCCAGTCACTCATGTTCATCGGGCACCTTTATCCGAGGGACCACTTGGCAGCCACCTTTAGAAACTGTCACTTCTAACGTGTGTGCAGGTGCCTGGTGTGTGCCCATGGATGCTGACAGTGGCCAAGGCGCTGGGTGTCCCTCACAGGGTTGTGGCGAATTCAGTGAAGTTTCTGCCTCTTCTTTTTCAGGAAATGAAAACTTGAGCAAATAATTGAATGTAAAGAAGCTCAATTCTTAATTTTCTTAGCATAGCTACATCTGAAGAAAGCACATCACTCTCTGCTGGTGTCATAGGCAGGTGAGGTTGAGTTAATGGCTTGTAGTGGAAACAATGCTGACAAATTTTTCATCTGAGTCTAGAAATTCTTTAATTAAATACTCCAAGGCAACTATTGAAATTCTTAAAGGCAATTCCTATTTGTAAGACATCCTTAATGTAGTATAATATCCCCAAGTACAGGAAAACTCATTGTAGGCAGATCTTCCTTAGCTTACAAAAGGGTCTTGTTCTTTTTAAAAACCTTCTATTACTGCCTAACTACACTGGGGGAAAAAAATAATCTCTCAAAAATTTGCAGTGTATTTTAGAAGAATAATATGTCATTTATAATGCTGTGAAAGCCCTATTATTGACTCTTGCATTGTCCCCATTAAAATATTAAATTACAGACCCTGTCTAAAAAATCACTAGGGGTGATTACTTAACTGGGCATTTAGATGGGTCAGTGTAACTCTAATTGTGCTGGTGGGTTACCGTAATCCTGATACCATCACATGATTCTTAGTGACAGCAATCAGCTCCCACACAAACGAAAAGTAGAATTTCAGCATTTCCAAAACTCTGAGCCCCTGGGAATTTTACCAGGCTCAGTGAGTTCAAAAGTTGGCATCTGTTGTTCCTAATTATTCCATAATAATTAGTGATGCAAATCCCACTTGGGGAGGATCTTCCCTGTGCTTTTAGAAACTAACAACACAAGACAGAGCCCTCAGAGCTGAGGTTCAGTGCTCAGTGAGGTGATTATGCAGTTATGTTAGTAAGGATTAGAAAGAGAGAACCAGCTGCCTCTGCCGCTCCTGATAACATGAAAAATGATATTTTCTACTTAGTGTGATTTTTCAAGACAGCGTGCACAGTATTATCTGATGCATCAGTGATTTACAGCTGAGCAAGTCTATATAGACTAAATAAATTATGATTTTTGTTTTTAAGTACTCTGCTCCCCCCAAAATGTTTAATGTTTTACCATTAAATAGCGAACTAATTAGAATGATTTCAGATGGAATTAATTTTCAGTTGGTTAACAAAATTCTGCCAAGAATCTGTTCTCGATGATGTTATCTCATGTAATGTGTGTCAAACTCATCCACGAGAGAGGATTTGGGCCCTCCAATTTTCATTGTTTCTGTAAATGTTTATCTCAACTTGAATTTTCTTCTTGTAAGATAGAAAATTAATCTTTTTTTTTACAATTACAGTAATTACAGTATATCTAGAGAAATTGTCAATCACTCAGAAAAGGTTGTATACTGTCTGGCAACAGTTGTCCTTAGGCAGTAAAGAATCAGAATAGCACGGGTAACACTGGAAAGCTATGCATTGTGGATTATGAGACAGAAAAATTTGCACTTCTCTTGTTCCTGTTCCCAAGAAGAGGTGACTTGGATTCTGTGCTACAACTTCCAGATGGATATCTGCACTGCCCTGCCTCCAGCATCATGGCCAACTGTTTCAGTTCTTCACAGATGGCTATTGGGCTTTCCCTTTCCGGGAGAGGGTCATTGCTGCTGCTGTTTGGCCACGCCAGGCCACCCTTCAAGAGCCTTTATCTGTCTCTCTTTTTAAAATTGTCTCTCAGTAATATGTAAAATCTGATTAACCTCAGCTGTCATCAGCTGTCTAGATTGCATCAGGGAATTTCATATTCATGAAATAACTTAAACATGTTTCTTACTTTCTCAGATGATTTAGTTTCAGCGTATAATTTATCTTCGTGTTGTTTGACTCTTAATGTCTCATGAAGAAGACAAGAGGTCACGTTGACAGGAGTGTTGGCTGGAGAAGCTCTCTGCAGGTCTCTAGTCCAGCCTCCCGCTTGGAGCAGGACAAAGGGTGGCTTCTGGGCCATCGCTGCACAAGACCACCATGTGAGGGGCTGGTTTTCCATTCTTTGTGACCTACTATGATTATGGCAAACCTCTAATTCTGCAGGCAGAGGGCAAGTGGGATGTTGTGCTTTTTCGCTTGGACCCTGAGGACAACACTGCAGTGGTCACGCGATCAGAGTTCTTTGCCTGAATGTGACACGAAATTCAGCATTCCTACCTGCCTGGGTCAGCCCAGGCTCAATATCTTGGTCTCTCACATAGCAGACAAGTGCTTTAGCTGCTGTTTCTGCTCTGCACCCCTCTGGTCTTGACCAGATATTTTATTCAGGACCTGAGAAATCCAGACAACAATAAACGCTGTTCAAACTTTTAGTGGTAAATAATAGTTGCAATTTCAATGAGTCAACATTTTCTGACAAAAGGAAAATGTGATCAGGAAATCCCTGACCTGATCTAAACCTTAGCAAAGTTTTGGTCGGTGTGTAAATTTTCTTCACTGCAGAGTTGTAAATCATCATTTTACTACGGACATTGAAAAATTCTGCTCTCCTGATGCAGAAACAGTGCTGCCAGCTCTTTGAATTAATTTTCATCAGCCTTCTCATAGTAATTGTTGTTTTAAATCTCCTTCACCTAAATTCCTGTGAGTATTTACTTGGTTTCCTTCTGTAGGGGTTTGTTTGTTTGTGTGCTTGAGGGTTTGGGTTTTTTAGTTTAGCTTTGTTTTAAGCAATTTCTCTACCCTTACAACTACAGAGAAAAACCTTAGAAGACCACTGAACTGTAAGGAGCAAAACAAAGTACAAACAAGAAGAACAAATAAAAAGAATAAATACCAACTCTCCCACTGGATTTTTTAGCCAATTTCAGCCAGCTTTAAAACATTTAAATGTACGTACTGGTATTACATAATGGGGGTTGCATCCTCTTACCTCCTGTTGGAGTCAGAGTACGACTTGGGTGACAGTGTACTTTGTACATCATCTGCATCATCTGTATCCTACCAGACTGATGTTTTGTTTCCACATGCAAATATGGTGATGTTTTCCTTTTCCACTGTTCTTGCTTGCTGCGGGCTGTTTTGGTTGCATAAATAATTGCAGAGGTATTTATTAAAAAGAGCTTTTTCTTTCAAGATAGTTGGTCCAGGCTTCGCTCTCCCCTGCTCTTGTTGCACTTCCACAATTAACCGTTAAGCAGGGATGTAAATTAAGCTGCTGGACTAGCAGATAAATGAAACCGTCACATGTATAATTGCTAGGTAAAGTGGCTACAATTTTAGCTATTTTCATTGGCCTATTATCGCAGCTTTCTATTGCTAAAATAATAAATCATTGTTTGTGCAGGCAGAGGTGTGCACCATATGCGAGAGAGGGAGAACTATTGCATATGCAATAAGGTAGGATGTTGGGAGATTTTTAAACAGAGATTTTGTATAGGAGAGCTTTGGCAAAGCTCCAGGTCTATTGTAAGTTAGAAAATAATCGTTTAAACGGGACACAGTGCTGTGCGGGACGCTTTGCCAACGTGCGTGGATGGTGTGCTGGAAGGAGATGCTGAGAGCTGAGCGTGGGCTGTAGGCAGGCGGGGGATAGCACTGGGCTGGGGCTCTGCCCCTGCCTGGTCCCTGGTGGTACCCGAGGGTGGGTCAGTAGCTCCACATGAAATCATCTCCTACCACGTCTGTTTAACTGTGAGCCTGCTAGTGGGAGGTGTCCCTGCCCATGGCAGGGAGCTTGGAACTAGGTGATCTTTAAGGTCCCTTCCAACCCAAACCATTCTCTGGTTCGACGACCACATCTCACCACGTGCATCTGCCATAGTTCACTCTGCAATTCGCATTGGGACATAAGGCAGAGCCATGATATAAAACACGGGAAATAACTTAAAAAAGGTATTGTCAAGCTTTCATCTTTTTTTCCCCCCAAAGTAATTCTTTGTCAATGTTTGTTTCCGCTTAAAAGGGAGCATGGGTGTACTTGATCATTTCCTTTCTTGTATGACATCCAAGAGACTTATTCATATTCCAGGTGACTAGAACACAGCTTTCACTTAGAAGTGAAATGAGAACAGTTTGGTATGTGCTTTTGATGCATTTTTCAGCCTGTCTGTTATTGCAGGTATTCAGAAAACTCAATAGTACTTGCTTTGGTTTATCAACTGGATGTTTTGATTAGTTAAAACTTCCATTTAGGGAAAACTCAAGATTAGAGATTCAAGTTTTATTAATTGTGCCTACAGCAGAAAGTCATCGGAGTTTCAAATAGGTCTCAAGAGGCCAAGAAACTATAAATCATTCAAGCTCGTTAGAAAGTTCTTTACTCTCTTTTGTTTCCTATCCTAAAATTCTGTATTATGCATTATTTTATCCTATATGTAAAATATCTACAACTCCTCATTGTTATGAAAAACAAATGTAGATCTTTAATTGTTTGGTCTGTTTTCGTGGAGGAAACTTTTGAGGTATCACATGAAGGATATATAATGCACATTTAAAAAAATAAACACACACACCGAAGCAAACCAAAAAACCAAAACCCCAAAACACACAACCACCAGCTTTGGGCATCTTTTAACAAAGTTTCTAAGGATACTCAGTCCCTCAGAGAACAAAGGCAACTGGTGGAAATCCCATCTTTAGTAAATTATGCTGCTGTAAGGAGTCTCTGGTGGGTCACTCAAACATGTTGTCTGTTTCTAAAAATACTGAGCTCAGCATCTCTTTTTACCCTAAAACTTATCAGTAACCTTGACAAAGGAGCCGCATCCTGGGCTGAAATTCCTACTTTTAATTGAAGAATATCACATACAGTAGGCTCTGAATAGGTCCTGCACAGTTGCAGATTCAATTCAATATGAGCGAGATGTTTGGTCTTTTTGCAATTTCCCAATATTGCAGTTTTCCCAGAAATATTAGCAGATAAAGATAAAGCAATTTTAGCTATTCCTCAGCGGCATCCGCTGTACTGATTTCAGGCTCTTCTTGAAATGCTAATATATCATCCTTACTGCTGTACTCTCGCAGCCTGTTCCCTGAAGGGGATTCGGATTGCCTTCTTAGTAGCAGGTTATTTCCTGATCACATTTCTCATATTAGGGAATCCATGTATTCAGCAAGAGACCAAAGCGCAATGATCACTTTACAGTTTAGCTTTATCTAGTCATCTATTAGCAAGTCTTATGATATTTCAAGTCATTTTAGCTTTGATGAGGAAAAGAGCTCACCAAGACATTAATCACTCAGTAGTTTGTATACGAAGCAAATCAGTGCCTCAAAGTATCTAAATAAAATACTGTCTCTTTGCCTCAAAACCAAATATTCTTGCTGTCAAGGGCACCAGAAGATGTTTACAGATACCTTCATGTGTCTACTTTGCTGGACCATTTAATGCTAATCTAGTGTTAGATTACCTTTCTGAAACTGCTAATAAAATCTGTTACATTACTGTGTTTAGCTGAGGCCCCAGGGCTTCAGAGATGAGATTTCTATCCACTGACAAATCATGGCTGGGTGAAAACTCAAAGCAGATACTTTTCTGCATCAGGTGTGAAATACACTCGCATCCTAATCCTGCCAAATGATACGGTAATGGAGAGATGTGTAAAAAGGTTTGTTTATTCCACAGGAGGGATTTCATCTGATGATGAGGGCAGAGGAAATATATATCCTTGAGCTATATGCAGTTGCAGGAAGGCCAAAATGGATGTAAAATGCTGTCTGGCACCCAGGGAATGCAGATTTTAAGGTCTGTTACACAGTACAGAGTGGTAAAGGCTAAGACCCTATTTGTCTTCCCAGCCCTGCTAGTCTCACTGGTGCAAACAGTTCAGAGAATTCCAGAACACCGAATGCACCTCACTGAAGAGGAGCTTGATAAGAGATTTTCAGCTGGCATAAATCCATATCAGTCTTTCATGCCCCAGTGTAATTATGGCTGTTAAACTTTTGGGGCAAGAACTGCAAGAGTTGGTGAGTAAAATGGGCCCTGGAGAGCATCTGTCCATATGGCAGCACGACTGGAAGACTGAGATTTTTCCAAGACTAATGTGACCCATCAGAGCTTTGTGCTCATGTAATTGATGGAGTTATTCAATTCATTTATTGCCCAAATGTCTTCTCTTTTAGCAAACGACAAACTGTATTTTACAACTGCTAGCATTCTTGCAAGTTTCCCCTGGAAAACATCTCAAATTCCTTTGTGTAGGGTGCCTTTGAGGGTCTTTAATGTTGAGTGCTGGCTAGCACCCAATAGGAATGCAATTTGGAAGGAAGCTTGAGTTTGATTTTTCACAGCCTTATGTCTTGCGCAGCCCTTGAAATCTGGGCACTGAGAGTTGGAGATAAAACACCTCCCATACAGAAATTTAGGACACACACCGGCTTTGTCCTCTCCATAGTGCCACCTGAAACTGGAAACCAGCAGGAAATAAAGCCTTCTCTCTATGCTTTCCAAGTAATGCATCCAATTCCTTCTACTTCAGATGGCAGCAGAGGAGCTGCTCATCCAGACTTTTCTTCTAATCCCTGCTAAGGAATAGGCATTTCTAAAGTGTGATTCATCTCATCCGTTTCAGAAGTCTGCATCAGGAGGAAGTGGGATGCACTGCTTCCTCTGCCACCTGTGAAGGGAGGCTCCTCATGTCTAGTTCAGAGGTAGGCATCTAATTTTAGGTGACAGAGATCTCAGCCCATATGTTCAACCCCTTTCCCCTGATGATCTTAGTTGGCCCTTTTAGAGAAAAATGTCTCTTCTGAGTCAAACAGTGAGTGTGTGTGTTTTGGCAGCCGAGCAGTGTGAAAACACAAAGCCCAGTGCAGGCTTGTAATTTGTCCTCCAACTTAGAACAACAGGCAATTCCCAGATTAAAACCTACATGTTTCCAATGCTTGCTCCTCTTGGAAGAAATGCTCAGTGATGCTCTCCCACCAGAAGCACTGGACTCTGCAGAAGGTGAATTACCCTTTGCTGAAATTGGACCCCACATGTGGTGGGTTATTGGCTCTCTTTGTTGCCTTTTAGGAGCAGCCAACAATTTCCTCACAGAAGCGAGTGTAAAAGAAAAACTGGGACTTGACCCCAAGCTGTCTGCTCTTACTGCAGTGATTGCACATGGCAGCTTTCTGCCATACCTTTAGCTACAGCTGTGCACCCCCTCTCTTGGGACATTTTGCCTGAGTGACCAGATTTTCAGACTTTCCCCCTTGCTGTGAGTCTCATGGGAGAAAAATGAAGAATGACTCAAAGGCAGCAACTGAAAAGAAGAGACAGATATCTTTGTTTATGGAGAGGGAAAGAAATTAAGAGTTGGTCTAAAAAATAATGTTGGGAGATTAAACGAAGATAAAACTAGAAAGCAGCAAGCAGTTGGTGGACTGGATGGTCATTTTTTGTTCTTGAAAACTCTTTCCTCTTACGAATACCAGTGACCCTTGAAGGATCTCTTTGATTTATTAGACAACTTCAGCTAAGTGGGCAATACGGCAGTCTATTTTTCATAGATCCTAGAGACAGACCTCCCAGCACAGGCTCAGTAGCAGCTTGGATGGCTCTTTTCTAACCCTTTTGCACTGCTGTTAGCCTTTCCTCAGGCTGCCAAAGGAGGGATAATGAAAATGAAGCCAAGGGAGGTCTAAAAACTTCACTCCATCAAGGATAGTGTCTGCTGTGTGAATTGTCAGGAAAGGTTTAGAGATTGGCACAGTCTTCTCTCCTGGAGGCAGGACAGTCAGGCAACTGAACTCTCCATAAATTTTTCTGTCATTCATCTGCCAGGAGTATTTTTCAGAAAGGCTGCTGTTCCATCCAGGTACTCCCCTTTTGTAATCGAATGATGATTTATTATCCAAGCAATGAAGAAAAATATATTGCCTTGGAATTTATGAATGTATAATGATATGTAAGCCATAATAATAAATCACTACTTTCCCTCCCCTCCCTTCCTCATGTATATTTGGATGTTTATTTCCATATCAATTTCCATTTATTTATGTCTTGCAAAGTTTTCCTTCACAAAGGGGAATTCCCAAGTTAAGCTATTGGAGAGTTTGGGATACCTGAGTTGAAGAACAAACAAGCCCCATATGCCTTCTAGCTTTCTGCTTCCCTGTTTCTTTGCGTTCCCAATGCTTGCTCGCTCCTCTTGGCTGCTGCATATCTCCCTTGCAGATGTGGTTTTGGCTCAGGTAACTATTTATTTATGGTCTGAGTGTGGAGCATTGCCCAATTCTGAGCACAGGCAAAGGCAAGCCAAGGTCCACTTTGCTGCCATCGCATGGTTCAGCAAGGACTGGTGTAAAGTCAGAGAAGCACTAGGGCTCCTGCAGGTTGTCCTGGTGTCCCAGAGTCTTTCTCTAGCCTGTAGTCTTAGGTTTTGCTTATGCTTGAGGAAAACCAAAGAAGCCAAGGGTCTAACATAATTGAGGCTGGAGTAATAGAAAAAAACCTGTTGTTAAGCCCTTGAGGGAGCAGTGTTAGGGAGAGACTGAAGCCCGTCATAAAGTGAAATCACACAACCTGCTCAAAGTAACTCCAAATGTACATGCTGCATTTACATATTGAACTTGACTATCATGGTGCCAAGCCTTCAGCACAAGGTTATTTTTTCAACTCTAATGCGTTACTCCATCTGGACCCATTTGGAAGACAACGTAAGTGATATGCACAGCAGCAGAGCCATTACAAAAGAAGAAATCTGTCTGAACTAGATGGAAAATTTTTTAAGCTGATGCAGTGGCATGGCTTTGGCCAGTGCTGTGCTCTACAGGATGGGGTGGATCAAGAGTAATTCCATGGTGAGTAGAAGAGACACCAGTTACAGCATACCCAATTTCCCTGCCACACACTCCCCAATCCTCTACTACTGTTTGCCAGGGAATCTTCTAGATAGGCTGATGCTTACCTTTGATTTCTAGAGTTATTTTTGAATGCTCATGTGCCATTTACAAGCTTCTTCAGTTGGTTACTATTACACTGTGCTTGAAATTCAGTTGGCAAAATGCGTTCTTTTAAGGAGGAGTTGTTAAAAGATCTTTGTGGTGGTTAGAGACCCAGATCTACTGACATTCGGAAGGAGATGAGTATCTACCACACAGAGATTTCATTGAAAATCCCCGGACAGGCCATTTGTTATACTTGGTTTATTCAGAATGTGTCACTGAAAAAAAAAAGAAAGTGATGCCCATAAGAGCTGTAGGAAACAATCCCACAGTTTTGGCTGCTCTGTTTAAAGTCTCATAAGGCAGGATAGACACTGCAGCAGGCTTCCTCCCTTTGGGGCTACATCATGTGGTTCTGAAGGGATTAATAAACCCACTGTATTTCAATGAGTGCTGCAACAAGATGGTATTGCAAAAGTGTCTCAAATACTGAGTAGGACTTTGGCCAGGGGCAGACTTTTCAGTGTCTGGAACTGCACACACACAGGCGCTCTTAGCTCACTCGAGACTAAGTCAGTCTTTAGCAAAATGAAGACATTACTGGAAATACATAAAACTTTATCCATCCTTGCAGGCTTCATTTGCATTTGAATGGGTTTTATTCTTTTCATGCTTATAAAAAGTGTTATATTAAATATTAATATGGTATTTTTCATGTGTTACTGTACACTTTCCACACACCTGGAAATTAACTCCATTGTAACCACAATAGCCCCGTAAAAGAGGACAAAACCCCATGTTTATGCTAGTGGAAGAATATTGCAAAAGCAGATTGAAGAGTTTCATTTTTCCACTGGCCTGCCAAATTCTTTGACTGACATCCCTAAAGATATAGGCATGACTATCTCTATGTTCCTTTATTATTAAAATGCAGCAGAACAACAGGGCAGGCAGTTCCTGGTACAGCACAGAGAAGGAATTTGTAAAAACTTGCTTAACAACCTTATCTTAGGGAGTTGTGTTTTCCAGAGACAGGTCCAAATGAGCGTGAAAATTTTGACTTGAGCTGCAGGTGTGTCACCCCTGATTTCCCTGCAGGCTGGAGTGGGACCTGTGTGTGTGTTGAGGGGAGATGAGACATGAGAGGGACCACATGAATTCCCTTGCTCTGGCTGGCGCCATGGATGCACACCAGAAACATCCTCGTTAACGTTGCCAAGAGGTCAAAGGTAGGCTGATTGTGATGCAGTTCATTTACACTGGCTTGAGCAGAATTTGGTGTGATTTACTCCAATACCTGTGCTCTGATCACTTTCAATTATTTCAGCATTAGGTTCTGGCAATTCTGAGCAAGATGTGAATATTTGAATTTAAACAAGAATTTGGAGCAACACCGAGAAGAAACAAGGAAATTTTCCATAGGTATAATGGACTTTAGGCACACAATGTCTAAAAGCACAGTAATTACATTTTCATGCTCTCAGTATGAAATCTACTAAGGTATCTCAGCTTTGGTCTTTTATCTGAAGGTTTGTAATGGAAACTCCATGTCAAACTTTGGATCTAAGGATCAAGCCTTTCTTTTTCTGAGGAACAGACTGATTTGTTTAGGCTTGCTACACTCCTGTCAGACTCTTCCTGCCAGTTGCTAGTGGTTAAGTAAAATTAGGGCAAAGGTTCTCTTGCGTGGTCCTGGTTGACTTTCTTACGTGTTCCGTACCGACTGGCTGGTCTTCTTACCAGGCTGACCTTTCAGAGAAGGGAAGAACTGGAGGAATTAAGACCACTCCTGCATGATAAGACAAGAACTGCTGACTCAGCTAAGCCACATGTTTGAATTGTGCATGCTAAGCTAACAGACTACAGTATTTACAAGACTTCACTAAACACTTAAGTCTGTTTTGTGGACAAAAGGATTTTAAGTTAATTTATTTTGTTGAGAGAATAATTTATGCAAGTTAGCATTTTGTTGACGGAATTATGATGAAATTCATTTTGTCTACATAACTGATTGGACAGTTAGCCGAATGCATTTTCTCCAGAGAATCAAGTATGTGCCAGGACTGTCAAACAGGGTTTCCTTCACAATTTCCAGTCAGTTTGTCAACAAAATGAATATGAAATCCTTTTGTCTACAAAATGAACGTTGGTGTTAATTGTTTTTCGATAAGGAGTGCAAAGCCAAATGACCCTCTGCTGAACACTGATAAAAACGTATTGAGGTGTGCCCGTGTGTGCGTGTACACAAACAGGCAGAGCTGTGTACCTTGCTTTGTTGTCAGAGGCCGACCGTCACAAACCAAGGGCCTGGCAAGGAACGGTGTCCGATCCAAGCTGGGTCCGGATATCGTGTGCATGTTGAGAGCTTCACAAGGAATTAACTAGCATAGAAATGCCAAAAACAGGGAGTGGAAAGCCAGTGATATTGTTTCTAGCAGAGATTCAAAGCCTCCCGTTGCAAGTGTTAATTCCAGTTCTACTTGGTGTGGTGCAAGCACACGTGGGATGCAGTGGTTTTCCTGCCTTGAGGAATTATGGCAGAAGTAGATGCGGCAGATGTGGAGCTGAGAGAGGATGTGTTGTATTCAGGTTCTGCTGGCTGGGCAGCATAATGAAACAAACTTGTTAGTTTGAAGTCCTATGGGGACTCTCAGAGATTAGGAATAGATCTGAGTCTTCTTGACCAAATAAACCACTCTGTCCTTCTGGACAGACACTAATTAAAGTGGTAGGCCAGGAGCCATGTGCTCATGGTGTACCACCTTCCAACTGGTATCAATGCACCCTGGTGTACCAGTTTCCAGGATGGAAATTTCACTTAAACCTCGATTTTAAGTCCAATTGGGCTCATCTGAAGCCCACTGAAGGCTTCATTTTCTTTTGCCATTTTCATAGGCATACAATGCGATTGCAGGTATTCCCAGGGCTCAGTTTTGAAGATAGCATCTGGGGTGTCAGCTCTGAACATCTCTTGGGTAGACCTGGGAATATAATGGAAAAAAACATTGTGTGTTTTATTCTGAAAGTATCATTATCCTTTTGGAGCAATCTGTTTAGTGTTAAGTATCTGGAAAGGAACAAAAAAAAAAGAAAGAAATGTTCTCTCATTAAATGTGTCATAAAAATTCACAAAATCTTTTTTTTTTCCTTTTTCCTCTCTTCCTTTGTGCTTTTAAGAGGGTTAAAGTCAATGGAGGGTAGGAAAACATATGAAATAAAGCTATGAAGAAATATGACAGTGTCACAGTGCAACATAGAAGTTCAGCCCCCTAATACGTTTTAATGTTCATTCAGGAGGAAACAACCAACTAATTCCCAAGTTCATTTATACTGTTTTAAGGACCCCGGCTTTCAGCTCTGCTAATTGTCAGAAAAGCCAAAAGGAAAGAAAAGAAGTCCCTTTTCAGCTGTATTTTCTCTAAATATTCTAGTCACTGTCAGAGTGGTGAGGTTAAGCAGAGGTACATTGGGTATGGAGAGGCGAGGTTAAAGGCACGAAAGTTGTTTCTCCTAATGAGGTTTGTCGTTTACAAGGGCACAATCATCTCTGTTTTCTACAAGGGAACATTTATGTCAGGAGCACTCTGTGAGGTGCCATTTTCACATTCTTTTGCGGAAGGTGACCTTTCAGAGAAACGCAGCTGCAGTACCTGAGGGTTTAAGGCTGCTCAGACTCCGCACACGTTGCAGCAGCACAGACAGGAGCTCTGCTGACGCTGAGACCTCCCAGCCAGTGCCCAACACAGAGAGTGACCGGCCTCACGGCAGGAGGTGACAGCCCTGTTTGAGCCTGAGTGTCCATTGCTCTTTGTTGTGTGTGTTTTTTTACAGCACTTCCAAAACACTTCCCTACTGGCTTTTGCCTTTTGCTTTGTGGTGCAAGCAGCTGGTCTGTGGGGCTGAGCAGGAGCAGCAGTGGGGGATATGTGGTTTTATTTATACCATTTATTCACACTTTTTCGGTTGAGCATGTTGTGCTGTGTCCTGCAAAGAGCTGCAATAGCTCTTGCTGCGGAAGGCAAAGCAAATCAGACGTGTCAGACTCCCTTGTTGCTCACCAGTCACTAATGACTGCAGCATATGTCGCTGCTTCCCAGGCCACTGGGATCTCGGTGCATCTGTTTGTTCCTCCCAGGAGCCAAGTCCTGACTGTCAGTACCCTGAGCCCCACACGCTTCGGCAGGAGAACTGTGATAGTATTAGCCAGTCCCAGGCCAGCAGTTAGGAAGCTCAAGAGAGACCGTGCTGGAGAGGGGGTGCTGAGAAATCTAGGGAGAATTAGGCAAAACCTGGGGACCATGACATGCTGATAGCCAAGTGATGTGTCTCGCAGCAATCCCAACCTGGAAATAAAAATGTCGCAAATTGCAGATGTTAATTAACACTGGGTTCGTGAGGCACACAGTGGGGGCTGCATGCACAAATTGTCCAGGTAATAAAAACTACAGTGCTAGTGCCGAGGGGCTTCTCAAAATCCAGGGTTTTCAAAAGGATGCAGTACCTGTATCGTGGGTTGTCTGTAGATCTGCCTGGTGTGCTATGAGCGTAAAGCTGGGAGACCAAGTTTTTAAAATGGCTTTAGTCACCTCTAGGTTTCAGGTGCCTCTATGCTGCTCGTGAACTTAGTTGCATACTTCCCAGCAGATCACACAGCATTTCCATTGTACCCTAAGGTCAAGTCTGTGGTCTAGACATTCCAAGTTACACCTGTTCAGAAAACTGATTTTGCAGCCTAATAACTCTTCAGGGCTGGGGAGAGGAGAGTGAGATTTTAATGCCCCCAAATGCAGGACACTTGAAAAAAATGAGTCTCTACTATGGGATGTAAAGATGAGAAAAGGGAGTAGTTGCTATTAAACTTATAATGTCATACCATATAATACAACTCAGATCTGAGCTACTAGAAAGGCCAAACCCTGCTCTCTTTTGCCTACACACATTTTCTTTGCTAATGTAGTTATTCCTGAAAAAAAACTCAAGCACAATCACCTCCTAAATGACTTGGCCTACATTACATCTCACTTTCTAGAGGAAACCGTAAGTGTCATTTTAGTATGGTGAGGTGATGTAACAGACCTTCTCAGTATGTAAATTATTATCGGCTTCATTTAAAGCCTTAATAACTAAGTGCATGAATGACTAGAGATTCTTAGTAAGGTTCATCTGCAAGGGTCACATAGGATTATTTTGAGTGTAAACTGCAGAAATGGTTTCTGGAAAGGCTGTATGGTATTTTGATATGAGCGTAAATCACAGCAATTATTCCACCTATATAAAAAAAAATTGACGTGTATGTAGCTTATAGTTTTCTGTGAAATGGAGGACTATAAAGATGGTTAGATCACTCTTGCTGCATGCAGGCCGCTGGAGGTTTCTGCTGTTCAAGGTATTTGCTCTTGTTTTGTCCAACAGAAACCCAGACTAATGGAGCTGTCATTGTAATCTGACAAGTAGCTAACATACAACAGGGGAAAACTACGTGACTCTGAGCAGCACTTGTTTGGAGGGATCTTGTTAGTCATGTGCGGGGAATCGATCACTTGTGATGGGGCTCCCATAATTCAAATGAAAATAAAATATATGTATACTTCATAGTCTATGCAAGTGACCATTTTAGAGCTGTGCTGGAGAGCTTTTGTGGCTCTGAGAAAACCTTTTGGTGGTATTCCCAGAGGGAATTCTGGGTGCAGAGAGGTTCACAGTACCTCCCTGAACATGTTTGTTTAAAGGCATGGGCCAGCTACCCTGCCTGTCCTTGCAGAAGTGATGACAGGCTGAAGAGATGGTCTGAGTTGTCTACTGGCAGAGCACAGGGGGAAAAGGGAACAAGATTTCTTTCTTGGAAGAAACCTGAGCTTGTTTTCTGTGCAGACTTGTTCAATTTGTAGGCAGCCTGAACCTAGGGTGAGGGCAACCTGCTTACAAGAAGTCCCATGGATGGGCAATGCCAGATCATGGGGACAGCCTGGGTTTAAGAGCCTTGGAGATGACTCTTTACTTGTCAACGTGCTGGAGCCCTTGTGCATATCCAGGAGGTTTCTGTTTTGCACTTGCTCATTTTTCTGCTTCTAAGTCATCTTCTCATGACCTTGTACTCTCCAGAAGTCTTGCTTTTGGTCTCCCACTTATCTGGAGCTACATGGCTGTTAGGGCCATCTCCATTTAACACTCCTGTCACCCATCACAAAGCAGATGAATCCTTCTCTGGAGTGCTCAGCACAAGACAAGAGTCCCCACCCAACCCCTGCATCTGAAAGGATAAGGTAGAAGGTATGTGCCTGGCAACTTAGGTGCTAGACATGTAGCATATTAAACTCTTAGTACAGCAAATCACTTTTTCAAGCTCACCTTTAGCTTGATTGAGGCCCCACAATAGCCATTTTGTGAAGAGATTTCATCCTTAATGACAAAATACAAATCCTAGCTTTCTTTTTTTTTGGCAAAGAGGGCTAATTTATATCAGCTAGAGGGGCAGCAGCAGCAGTGTTATCTTTCTTCTTTTTTATAGCTAATAAAAAAGCATTAGAATGATGCTTAGAAAACAATAGGATTGACTCATAAGGGATGACTCTATGTGACTCATAAGATGTGAGATTATTCTGGAGACTCAAAGTATGTATACATGCAGTGAGACTTGGGCTTGGGAGGTTATTTTTCGTAACTGGAAGAAGAATGCTTGCTCTGTATTTTAAGATGTGCCTGATGTTTAAAATAACATGTTCCTCGCTGTTGTATATGTGACTTGTAGGATTCAGTGACCTTTCTAAAATATTCCCAGTGTCTGAGGAAATCCAGCATTAATCACACTCTCTACAACCTTTGCTTTAACTCAGAAGGCTACAGCTGGTGGCTGGGGCAGTAGGAGCTAAAACTTTCTAAAGAGATTGAAATCACCAGCTTTTGTTAGGAGGGAAAGGAAACGTCCCAAAGCAAGGGTTGGCCTGCAAAGATCCCCACTGTCATCCTGAGATTTTGTACTGATTGAAGCTGGCTCTACCATTTTGCTTTGAAAACCAGGAAAGCCCAATTCAGAAATGTCTGAGCAAGGAACAGACACCCTGAGGATTAATGGCCTGTCCCTTTAAGCAGCACAATGTAGTAGCAAGTATCCTCCAGTGACAAAGATTTGTGCTTTCACTATTCCAGCCCCTCTAACAAACCCTCGTGATCAAGCAACTGTCCTGTTCAATTAGAAAAGAAAGATGTCACTTGTCTTCCCTCTGCCAAAGGTGTCCTTGCAATCTGCTGGGGGCAGGCAGTAATCTGACCACCCCAGAGCGAGACTTGGGGTCACTGTCGGACGAGCACTTGTTCCTCATCCAGAGAACGTTTTGTTGGTTTCCCAGCCAGAGAAGGCTTTTGCAGCCCTTCGTTACCACGTACCGGCAAGGAAATGCAGTGTGATGGATTAATGAAATGAGCCTGCTTGAATGAGGCTAGTAAGCTATCAATGAGTTTCACCTGTACCTCATGGATTATAACCAAAGCTACCTTTTCCTTAAAGTGAAGAAAGCTCATGGGCTTACCCCTGCCAACATTATTTTCCAATACTGTCACACGTAGTGGCATCTTGTCCCATTCATTTGCAACTTGGAGAATATAAAGATCTTAAAAGAATAGCTCATGATAAAATGAGGTAGCTCACACATGAGAATTGCAGGGATCCATTAGTTCAAAGGAAAAAGTCTTTCCTTCCAGCTTGATGGTTTCCTTTATTTGGCTGCACACAGCACAAACAGTGGCTTTTCCTCACATGCATCCAGGTTCTTACTGCCCTTCAACTTTCTGCCCTGGTGCAGTTATTGAAGTTCCTGAACAGCCTAAACTAAAGGAGCACATCTTCGGCATTCTTTTTATTTGAAATTGAGTAGTTTGATGTGCATCTTGTCCCACATATGGTGGTTTAACCTGGGCTAGTGGGATACAGCTTCACTGTTGCTGCAAGCAGATGAGTTCCTCCTCTGCCTTCTCAGCTTTTTAAAGAGTAATTGGGTGGGGTGGGGTGAAAAATGCCAGTGTAGCTCAGTTGGTCTTCTGGGCCACATCCTGAGTGACGGTCATTTCCAGGATGGTGTTTGCATGTTGTGCTTTGCACGTGCTTGGGTGGGAAAGGGGTGTTTGGTATTTTCCTGCACATCAGCTGATGTGAAATCCGAGGACAGAAATCAGATTTTCTTGGGAAACTTGCACCTTGTACCAGCCCAAAGAGCCCCAACTTCTTAGATGTGGTTCCCAGCATAATACGGGTGTGTGTTCAAGCACTGATTGCCTCTTGTCTCCGTACTCCACTTGCAATTGTTTATCAAAAAGAATGCGAAGAGGCTGTCGTGAAAGTGTGCTGTACTATAAATAATGGCTTTGCTGTGCCAAATGTGAGCCATTCAGTGACTTTAGCAGAGACAGCTGTTGACAGAAGGCTGAATTGTTCAGCAACAGCAGACACTGCGATTAAGTGTGAAATTTGGAAACTGCCTCATAACTTGCAGAGAGATGTTACCATGTGACATCAAAGATTATTGCTGTTGTCAAGCATGCATTCTCACAGTGAGCTTTCTTTGGGTAGGATTTTCCTCGTGGAAAAAAATGGGAACAAAAATTTTTGTAACACTTTCTAAATTCTTATTCTGCTTTACCGCCGTGATTTGCCACTCCCCGCTATGGCATGCAGCCCTTATCCCAGCTTTAGCCAGAATCCACACAGCAGTGCTTAGGGTCGGGTGTGCACGTACCAACTACAGATGGTATTTTAAAGAACAAGGTGTCTTCTGAAAAATCCTTATGTGATAAATTAACCCTTCAGCCTTGTGTATGTCCAGCACCAGACTTATCCACCAACTACATATCATATGCAGAAACCTGTGCTCAGGTTTGGACGTAGCCAGTGTCAGAGAGCTCAATACACCTAGCCTAAATCTGTCACCAGAGATTGAGTTACCTTGATGCATGTACACCCCAGTGTGAGCTGGCTCTGCAGTGTCAAGGTGTGGTGCAGCCCAGCAGACTGGACCACTCGATGTGGACTGCCAGGGCACGGGTAGGGAAGGAGCTTGGCAGCCCCGTTCTCTGCTTGGAAACTATCCCAGGCTGCTCTTCAGAGCATTTTCTACAGGAGCTGCTCTTGGGCTCACAGGCAGCAAGGTGCAAGTGCTGGTGACTGGCTTGGTTGAGACTTGTGTTCATGGTGTAGAAATAAGTAGCTGAGTGTGTGACACCCTTGTTTATGAAGGAAATTCACATTACATCTCTCATGGTGGTTGGTATAAACCACCATGAGGATCTGCTTAGGTGGGAAGATGTGACAGGAAACTCTCTGTTTCCTTGGGGTTGTTTTTTATTTTGTTTTCCTTTTTACAAATAGCAAATAGAATGTGTTAGAGACTTTACAGGATACAGAAGGTAGCTTTTCATGGTAACTGTGGTTTGGAAAAGGTGACAAATATTAAATCCCCATGTTACAAAGTGTAGCAGTCTAGCAGTTTGATGTTTGGAGCTTAGAAATCACAGGTTCATTCCTTCTTATACCAAAATCAATAAGCAATGTCTATATTATGAGTGTAACAGTGGCTTAGCAAGAGATCCAAAATCTTGGCAGGAGTTAAAAAAAATGAGTGAATCCACACATCTTTTATTCAGGAAAGGAGTAATTTTAATTGTATTTGAACATGCAGTTGGACATGTACAGTGGGGATAAAGCAAACTATTTTGTCTGGGTGAAATCAGGAGAAGGTGGGGGTGTAAGTCAGCACATTTCCTGGCTTCAGAATAGAAATCAGCACTAGGAATTTGTCTGTGTGTAGCTGGGAGGGTTTTGAATCTGTGCCAGTTGGAGCTGGAGCTGGCTTGATTTTTTTTCCATTGTGGATGAGTATTTTATGCTGTGATGTTTAACATACAGAGCAGGGCTTTCCCTGCTCCGTTTGAGACGCTACCACAGCTCTCTGAGCTGTTACCACCAGCAGCCCAAGGAGAGGACCCCAGTGGAGCAGACGTGACCTGCAGGATGTGGAAGACCACAGTGGTGCAGGTGGAAGGTGTGAGGAGGAGGAAGCAGCAGTGCTGACCTCAACCCCTCATTCCCCATCACAGGGAGGAGGTAGAGGAGTTGGGAGTGAAGGAGTGAGGTTGAGTTTGGCAAAGTAGAGAGGGTGAAAGTGTTGGTTTAGTTTTGCTTTTTTTCCTCATGCTCTAAATCTATCTTAATTGACAATAAATTAATTTTCCCCATGCCCAGTCTGTTTTGCCTGTGACAGTAATTGGTAAGGGATCTCCCTGTCTTTACTTGACTCATGAGCTTTTTCATCTGTCCTGCTTTGTCTGGGATAGAGTTAATTTTCTTCTTAGTAGCTGGTCCAGTGCTGCATTTTGGATTTAGTGCAAGGGTTTTCGTTGTTGCTGAGTAGCACTCATCCTAAGTTAAGGATTTTTCAGCTTCCCATGCTCTGCCAGCGATCAGGCACACAAGAAGCTGGGAGGGAGCACGGCCAGGACGGCTGATCCGAACCAGCCAAAGGGATATTCCACACCACACTCACGCTCGGTCGATAAACTGGGGGGAGCTGGACAGGAGGGACAGATCGCTGCTCGGGCATTGGTCAGCAGGTGGTGACCATTGGCACCGTGCATCACTTGCCTTCTCCTGGGCGTCATTTCTATTTCTGTGGTATGTTTGTATGTTCTGTCTCTTCCTTACTGGGTACTTCCCTTCTTTGAGACCAGTATATGTAATTAAGCAGAAGATGATATTGCAATGTGCAAATCATCACGTGGAAAACAAGAACTCCAAGACAGAACTGGTTGCAAATGGATACTAAAAATGTGGCTTTTCTGAATGGCTTGCCTCAACCTCAGCAACTGCGTACCTCCCTGCCTGCTTGGTTTTACTGGACCAAAACTGGACTGTCTTTTGCTGCATCTGCTGATGTCATAAGTGTCTCAGCCACTATTCATTGCTTTCCCAGTCTCCACTTAAAGGGCATCATCCTTTGCTCCGTCTTTTGTTTATCGCTTTTCTGTTATTCATAGTCTCTTGACTGTCTTCTCTTCCTGAAAGAGAAATACTAGATTATGTGAGGCTGAAAGGCAGAGCCACACATATCTTTGTGGGCCTTACAGAAATTATTCACGTGCCATGGCCTCCACTGGACAAAATCTTGTAAGCAGTGATTTCAGAGCCTGCCCTTACCTGCTCGTTGCTTAAAGTAGTTTGCAGTGGTTTCACGATACAGCAAACCATGAATCTAACAGCTACATACGGTTCACATATCGTATGCATAAAGTCATGCATATGTGTATTTATATAAGTAACAAAATATTTTCAAATTGTAACTTTTGTTTCTCTTTCTAGCAAGTGACTATGCCTCCACATAATTTAATGGTGTATTTACCATCTTAGCATGAGTAAAAGGCCCTAAAATTAGTACAGGGTGGAAAGGGAGGTGAAATTTGAATAGACCAGCCTTAGCAGGAAAACCGTGGGTAGTATAAACACAGGAGAAGGGCAGGTGGCCCTGAGGGTCTTGTGAAATCTGCTTATGTCCAGTTGTGAGTGTCTGCTCTCAGCACGTAGGCAGGGAATATATGAGAGCAGGGGAAAAGCAAATCAATTCAAGTGGGATCTGGTTGTTCTGTGAGTGAGAGGAGGGTGCAGAACCACACCCCTGGAGAAAATCTCCACATCAGAAATGACCTCTTAATCCCACAGCTGATTCCCAGGGCTCCTGCGTCCCACTTGCAGAGACAGGCTAAACATCTTTGATCCTGTGCAGGGCTTGACCCTGTAAGAGGCAATCAGGACCACAGGAAATTCATTAGGGGCTTAGCTCCTGCTTTTTAGGAAGGGTACAGAGAAAGGCAGCAAGAAAAACTCTTGCAATGGGGTAGAGGAAAGATTAGGCTGTTGCTTAGGCAGCGGCATATCCTGGAATGCTGGAGGTGCCAGGGTGTATGCTGAGACATTGCTGTGGGGTGAGGATGAGGATCACCGCCTGCTGCCCTGTGGGGCGAGGTACTTGACTATTTCTTGGCTCCTCTCCTTTCTTTGGCACTTTAAGATTAGGGATAGTTTATCCTGTTGTGAAAGTACGCAACTTGTACTTGTGTCAGGGAAAACTGAATTTACATGTTATGTATATTGAGCTTCATAATATCTTACCTGTAAGGGAAATGTTACCTTGTTTTCCTTGCAAAATGAGACAGTCACAGATAGGTGAGGGCATAACAAAACCTACAAGAAGCAAAAATAACTTTGGTATTTATTTAGTGTGTAAAGAACAGCACAAACAACTGTGTGTGAATTACAATAGATGTGTCAGGTAGTACTTTCTTTAGCGTTTTCTTGGGAATTACAAGGCTGTTCTTAGTTGCTGATAATTTTGTCAGACTTTAATTGCTTGGGTTGATCTTATCTACAAACACAGCTGTAGGCTGTTATACTAAAATTACTGTTATTTTAGCCAAGCCTGTTCACCTGTTTTTGGAAGTAAGGTATTGAGAATGCCGCTTTGATCTGTATGGACTAAACAACTCTGGAAACCTTTTCCTGAGCAGTTTGGGTTGTAGTGGCTGTTGCGTCCAGTTTGTGGCTTTCTGCTCTGCTGTACAAAATTAGACAAAGCCTGAAGAGGTGTTTTGGGAATAAAGTTTTTATGGGGGCCGGTTAGCTCAGTCAGTTGAGTGTGGCGCTAACAACACCGAGGTCACGGGTTTGATTCCTGTTCGGTCCCCATGTGTTGCCTGATCTAGTCGAGAGGTGGCGTCCCTGGCAGCAGGGAGGCTGGATTAAAATGGTCCTTTCCAGCTTAGGCCATTCTATGTGGTAGAGAGACCTGTTGATTTTAGCAGGTAAAAACCCCCAAAGAGTTGAAGCTCTTGGAACATGTGCCATCTCTTTCTATGAGCTAGAGATGACTGAGGTCATGTTCTCACCAAGTGACTGCCCCTGCCTCCCCAGCCCAGGACCACAGTGCTGGGTCGCTGAAGTGGCTGCAGCTGTCTGCCCTGGGGGACGCTTTTATTGCCCAGTGCATTTGTGGGTCCTGATGCTTGCACAGTGCCAGCAGTGGAGTTGTGCTGTTCAAATACAGAGGGAATGGGGGGTGAGGGAAATGAGGCTTCAGCACTGGTGACCTTTGAGCTCATAATGTTGTAGTACTAATAACGATATTTACCATGATCTGGAGCTCATGCACAGAGTTATGCTGGAGTCAGCTTTCATAAAAGCATCTATAGTGCTGAAGTTCCTTCTTAAAACAGCTCTGACTGGGAAAGGAGCAGTCGCTCACAGCTTCAGAACAACATTTCACTCGCAGAAGGGTTCACTTGTGCTGTATCAAATAGGAAAACAATTTGAAATATGCAGTGGATTTTGAATTATAGATGTCCAAAGCCTGCAGAAACCAACGAAACCATCTCATGTATCATTCTATATCATCAGATCAGAATGGTTTCTGACTCCCCAGAGAAGGCCCTGAATACATACTGGTTAAATTTTAAAGACATCCAGAAGGTATCCAGATTCTCTATCTTCTTGCTTCTGTTCGTTGTCAATTTGTTTGTTGTCATCACAGATGGGTTGAGCTGAACTTTCTAGCGTACTTGCACTATGGACCATAAATGCCACATGCCTGCGGGGGGGTAAGTATGTTAATTCCTGCCACATGCACCTGGCTCCTGTCTTCTGGTGGGCTGGTTGTTCCAGATGAGCTCGCTGAACTGAGGAGTGACCATGCCACTTCTGCACCGGGAAACCATCCAGAAAGAAGGAAAGTGCAAACCATAATCCACACAGGGAGGATCTTCTGTAGAATAATAGGAGAATTTTGCCTTGAAGGATCTGTAGGTGGTTTTTGACCTCAGACTGTGGCTAGCTGGGCAGCCACTGGGGGTCTGATTTTTCTAAAGAGAACAGAGGAGAGAAAGCTCCTCATCCCAGCTTTGTTTCCTCTGGTGAGGAAAGAGAGAGTGAATTACTTCCTGGAAAGCATGCAGAATGGAGCTGCTGACCCAACATTACAAATCCTAAAGCTCTGAGCAACTTTGTCATACATCGTTGCTGACCCTAATTTGAGCAGGGGTTGGACTAGAGACCTCCCAAGGTCCCTTCCAGCCTAATTATTCTGTGATTACTTCATGCAAGCAGCTGCCTCAGAAATTTCTGTCCCAGTTCACCCACCTTTTCTGCCACAGGCTTTGCATACTGAGCTGGATTGGTACTGAGGAGAGCTGATATTTCAGACAAACCAGGACTTTCACCAGGTCCTGGATGTCCTGGCAGCCAGAGCCTCAGGAACATCCTGCAGGGTGAGGTGGCTCTTCAGCCTGTGCATCCCTCGAGGGCTGGGTCTATGGCAGAGATGGGGGAAACATGGGATGTGAGGTTCTAGTGGTTTGCTCTTTGCTACAGTCCCTTCTTCCCTTCCCTCCCAGGCTTTTGGTCTGGTATTTGTAATGCAGCTGGATTAAGGCCTGCACACTGTGATTATTACCTGTGATTAAACCCAAAAGGACTAGGACAGCTGGGAAATAAGGGATGCTGGTATCTTCTGGTGTGAACAAAAGGTAGAAGTTGACCTGCTCAGGAGCACAGCAGTCTGGATATTTGTCACCCTTGATAAGTATTAAACTCTGGTTCTGTGCCTGCAGTTTATTCTTTAGCCCCTAAACATTTTCCTTCCTTCCCCTTTTATTAATTATTTTTCAGATGCCTAAATGAGCGTATTTGCAACATGCACAGTGTATTTTCCCTATGTTTCTGCCCGGCCTAAGAATAAATTATAGCTTAAACTTGGGAATGCTACATCTGTCACTAGTTGTAAAGCGGCCTTGAAGAATTTTGCCTTGGCAAGCCTTAATTGCTGATAACTGCTCCTTTTATGCAAATCTCATCGCACGTGGGACTGCTAATGTGGTGGTGGGCTCAGCGGCGGCACGCAGCTGCAGCGGGCAGGACGGCTTCACAGGCGCTGCTCTGCATCGCAATGGGATGCCCTGAGAAGATGTTTTTTGAATAGTCGTTAGTTTAGATACCTGCAAACAAACCATGCGGTATTGAATCCCACCCAGAGATAAAACTACTCATTTAAATTCCTGCTCATCATTATTATTTTTAAATGCAAAGAAAATGCCTTTTGAGCTGTGGTTGCTTTTATTGCCTGGCTCCCTTACCTTCAGTGGTAAATACGACGGCAGTGTGATCATGCTGCCTGCTGCTTGGCTCCTGGGACTCTTAGTGAATTACTGTCCTATCATACCTGCTTCTCCCTTATCGCAGAAGCTTGGCAAAAGCTGTGAGCATAAAGTCATAAGGCTGCCGGCCCCATCCTTGGCCTCCAAATGTGGGTCTGGTGCTGAGTGAGCGGCCTCTCAGCCACCGAGCTGTGGTAACCCACGTGCACCTTCCAGAAAATAAGGTGACTCACTTGTTTTCCACTCCTCCAGCAGAGGAGCGACTGCTAAAGGGGTGGTAGCCAGGAAGAATGTTTAGATGAGGCCGCATGCTTTGCTGAGCATCCTGTAGAGAGTCTCTTCTTGCTTTAAGGCTTTGCTGAAGCATACTTATGTCACTGGGAGTCTGACCACCCAGGCGTTACTGGCAAAACTCGGGGTCATCAGATGTCTTGGCTATGGCAAGCACATAGCAAGATAAGGAGAAGACTTAGATCTTTGGATGAGCAACAAAGCGCTTAGTAGTGAAAATGAATGGACCCAGGGAGATTTTGGAGGGTCAGCCTTCGTGGTTCAGGCTGCAGAATGATTTTGCAAAGGAGGAAAGTTCCTTTAGAAGGAATAAAAGTTCTTTACAGAAGCTTTTTCTCTAGCACTTCTTTTACTTTGCAGGACTCTGAGCTCAGGTGCTTCCCTCTGCTGCTGATTCCAGTCTGGGACTTTTCCACTCGGGGCTTAGTTGCCATCCAGAAGGCATGGCCTACGCATTAACATATCTTTTTGTCACTTCAAATATATATACATAGTTGTATATACCTGTATATACTTCAACATCTTCATTGTTACTGTCAGTGTTATTTTCTTTTTCATTAAACTGGTTCAAGGTTTTTTCCAGTCTCAGAGTCTCTCCCTGGTTCCCCTGTTATCCTGCCCCGGGAGGGTGCTGGGAGATCACAGAGAGCATCTGTCAAAGTTTAGTGGCTGGCCCAGCCCTAAACTTTGACAAATTTAAATTGGTGCCCAACGTGGGCCATGAACCAATTCTATATTTTCATAAATTCGTCATTTAGTATTTCCACATTTAAATATTTTTTGAAAGATTAGGAAAAGCTCAGAAGTTATTAATATAGTTCTAAGTGAAATATTATACTATGTCCTTAGAGATTTTGGTTTACTGTTGTTTGTCACGTTGCTCCCTAACCTGTCATATATGGTGTCATGTTACCTAGGCCTTCTTAGTGTGTGTACATGGTTCCTTGGGCAGGGGCATTAGGCAAAGGGCATGAGAATTCTGTTGTGTTTAACACCACTGATCTCTTCTGGAATTAGCTGGATGGTAGCTTTACCGGGGTACCTTGGGCACTGTTTGCAAAAGCTCAATGCTAATTATACTTGCACGGGAAGTTATGTGCCTTTTCACCGAACTGACTCCATCAGAGTTTGGGGGTGCCAGATATCATTTCTCCCGTTTCAGTTTGCTGACTTTATTATTGATTATCACTGGTACGTTGCCGGAGTGATTTGTTATTAGAACACATGAGTGCAGGGCTTCTAAACTCTGCCCCTCTGATAAACGCACTTTCTTTGACTAGCAGTAGCTTTGGGGCCAGTTATGACAGGATGATGGAATTAAATAGAGAGTTTATAGGTCCTAGTGTAACTGTTCAGTCATTTGTTGTTTAGACAAGGAAACAAGGGAAATGGGTGCCTTTGCAAGCTTTTGTGGCAATGCGCAGAACAACTGTGGCATCCACGTGAAAGTGACTGTTATCTCTCGGCATAGGAGATCACCACAGTTGTTACTTGTAGATCAGTCCTTTTTCCCTCACTGGATTTAATGAAGACACTCATGCAAGCAAGACAGAGGAAAAGATGCACTTAACAGTTCAGCTCCATGACCACAATAGTGCATGTAATTATTTGGAAACAAACATGACTGTAGATAACTCCTGTAGTCATAGGCAATATTGAACAAGTCATCTACTTAACGAGCACTGTACATCTGAAACTGCTTCAGCTATGTGGATCCTTTCTATGTATATAAATCTGAAAATGTGTAGTAGGTTGTAAAATTTATGAGCACTTAAACCCTGATAAATTTTTATCAAGTGTGCGCTTTTAAAACTAAGGGTTGTTATTAGTGTTACAAGCAGATTTACATTATTATTAACCCTCTGCTTACCTTTTGCCTTATCGGGGCGGGGAAAGAGAGAAAATAAACCCAGAAGAAAAGACAAAGAGGAGATTTAGTTCTTTGCATGGAAGTAGTGAAATCACTTTCAGTTCCACAGGCTGGTGGACTTAAGGCCTGGTAGTAAAGATTATACAATCCAGATGGGAGGAATTTGAAGGAAGATATTCCCATTAAATTCTAACTGCCTAAATGCAATATTACTAAAATAAAATACGTATGAAATAAATCTCTGTTCACTACAGCTAAATGGAAATCGAATGGTTTTCTTGCCAGAATTTCACTCAGTTAAGAATGTAAAACATAGTGCTGTTGAAATACACTGGACTGACATTGTGAGGAAGGAATTGGCAACCGGAACCTTGATTCTGTATCTCTGTGCTCCTTTTTGCATGATTTGGTTTTCGTCCATAGGAGTCCTGCCAAAGCGCATGCAGGGCTGGAGCGTTCCTGGGACCAGGGGAGGATGAGGCAATGCAGGGTCAAGCTGCAGAGCAGAGACACGCATTTGCTTCTCGCAGACTTAGTGGTGGGCTAGAAAAACTTAATCCAGTGCAGTGTAAGGATACCCATGCTCAGTTGCAGGCTTTGAACATCATGACTATCAACACATGGTATGTTCGCATTCTTATATTTTATTCTCTTTTTCCATGCTTTCATGGAGTGCAGTCCTTTTTTCTCCTTTTTTTTTTTTAAAAAAAAAAAGGCAAAACCTGCTGTTAGGATTATGCCCTATTTCTTAAAGTGCTTGTTCTGCTACATGTACACGTAAATTTAATTATATTGGCCATATGAAAGATGCATGAAGGTTCACTTTTGGGAAGTGTGCCAAAGATATCTTCTGAATGTGTAGCTGTTTGATGTAGGCTTGTGCATGGTAATTGAATTACTGATCAAGTACTGTATCAATGAAATAATCTTGGTAAATTCTGTGTACTTAAGTAACTATAGCCTTGAGGCCGAGGTAACTAGAGTAACCCTTTTATTGATTTTTTTGTCGTTGTTGTTGAATAGGCATATTTTATACCTCTTAATAAGAGCGTCCTTTTCTAGCTGTTTCTGTGTCCTTCAGCACGGAGGTTTTTCTTTCAGTCACTTGTGAAGGATTTTCCTGCACGGTTTATGCTAAGGGACCTCTCAGTTGTCCTTCTCACAGCCCCATTGCTGTCTTCCTGCTCAGCCGTGGGGAATCCTGCTGCAATGCCACTCCAGTGAATCGCCCTCTGCTTTCCTCTCCCTCTCCTGTGGCCCTTATGAGACAGGAAAAGTAGGACATTCGCTTTCTGTCCTCACTGCTTTCCGTGCAAATAGTCCTTGCTCTAATTCTGCTGGAGTTTTGTGGCAAAGTCCACGTGCATCTTCTCTATTTCGTCTTCCTGGTCTTCTGTCTCTGTCTAACCTTCATATTGTCAGGGAGACTACCTAAGGTCACAGGACTGAGGCATGACAGTAGCAAATATAATCCATCTCTGGTGTGTCCTAGAGACCAAGAGAAATTAATCCATCAAGATCCTATTAATATTATGGATTCCAAGTTAATTGATTTGCCTTTCCTCTCCTTTCTTGTATGTTTTTTTTCTCCTCTTCAATAGGCTGCTCCATAGTTAAGCTCTGGTCCAAGGGTAGCTAAGTTGGTATTCTTCACAGTGTTGCTATCAAATTGCAGAAAAAAACAGCTGAAGAAATAGTGAGCATCATCATAGGATCATCTTCTGCAAACAGCTGTTGAAGATGCTTCAAGACAGCATAGGATGACAAATATAGTAACTCATAACACGGTAACTCCATGAGCACATGACCACCCACTTATATAGAGAGGCAAGTATGATATGTGGTGGATGGACTTGAGTAGGAGTTACTTTGCACACCTTCATTTCAGAGTCAATCTGAATCCCAAAGTGAAATCTGAGCATGTACTTTCCAGTTTTCTTGTCCTGGAACACAGGATTTATGAAATGCGCTTAGTAGATTCCTTTTGGTGTTTCAGAGATTAAAGATTTTAAAGAAAATTTCTGACTTGCTTGAAATCACTCATTATTCACTGCATTATAAAAGGTGGTGTTATGAGTTGGATCTGACACACTCCTTCAGCAGCCATATTCTCTGGTGACCTGTTCCAGTGGTTCCTTCACGCATTCAGGAGGTTTTCCAGTGAAGTTGAACCCCAAGATTGCACTCAAGAGATACAACATGCAGAACCTGGCTTTGTTCAGCTGGAGACACAGCACTTGGGGATGTATTAAGAAGCCAATGTGAGGAACTGGGCAACTGCGCTTCAGGTTTCACGGACAAAAGCTTGCCTCTGGATAAGAGCTGCATGGTCACTG
This sequence comes from Apaloderma vittatum, assembly GCF_000703405.1. NCBI lineage: Eukaryota > Metazoa > Chordata > Aves > Trogoniformes > Trogonidae > Apaloderma > Apaloderma vittatum. The sequence goes on from NW_009726790.1 coordinate 50,927, forward strand.
AAAGAAATCCCTCAGTAATCTGAGTCTCCTGGCAGGAGCTGAGCAGACGTTAGGCTGTGTAGCCTAGCTCACAGGGAAGGAAAAGCACCAGGCAGATGTGACAAGACTGTTTCACTTTGAATGTTGCCAGTGTGTCTTCTCTAGCAGCTGTGGCTGCCAGAACTGGAAGGTCAGCTTTTACTTGTTTTCTCTGGGATCTTGTAATTTTGTGTCCTTTGCTTTGGCACCTATTTTTATGTATTTTTTTATTTGTTTAAAGAAAAGAGAAAACAAAAATCAAAATCAGTAATTGTCGGGCATTAATATGTTTCCACTTGCTGCTTGTGTCCACATAGAGAACTTAAATGCAAGTCCTCTGCTAGCAAGAAGAATTTACTATTTCCCTCTGTTCTCATTAGGGCTGATGTATGAAACAATGAAAAAAGAAATGTTTGATTTTCTTAAACTTGGATGATACTATAAAAAAGACACTAGAAACAACGTGTCTTCACTAGTAAATTGAACAAAAGTTAAAACTCTGAACATGGGTTTTTAGATTGTGATCTAGCAAACTGAATGCTGTAACTGTTCCTTCTTTGATGTTGGAGGTGAGAAAAAGCCAACGTTTGACATCACATTCACAAAAATAACATCCTTTTTCTTGTCACTGATAGCCAGTGGTGCTGGAACTTAGACATCAAACCATCTTTTCCGCTTTCTCTTCTTTCCCACAAACCACTCTTTGTGGCATTCTGTCTCAGAGTGATCAAGCTATAGTTTCATTCACTTCCTTTTTTTCCTTTTTTTCCTTTTTTTTTTTCCCCCCCTCTTACTAAATAAAGGAGCCAAAGGAGGTAGGGGCTAAAAAACAGGTATCTGAAGTTTTAGTGTAGACTTTGTCATACTTGGTCTACTCCTTTAACTTTTTTTTTTTTAAAATATGCAGTGTGCTTAGCTTTGCTTTCAGGTCAGGGCATAGTCAGACCAGAACCTGTAACGGCAGTTTGAGTGTGGACCACACCTTTGCTGCATGGCAGAGCACCGTGCGAGTGTCTTCACTGCACGTGATGGGATGTCCCACCTTCCTTAACACAGATTTGGATCAGAGCCTCTCAGGCATCTGCTGGCCTCTCCCTCCTTCCAGACACCTCTAGCAAATCCCTATTTTTTCCCGGCACTTTGGTCTCCCAAGTGTACAACTGTCGTGGGTTAGGGCTGGGCCGGC